>NC_137881.1:21120837-21188337 GCF_963924005.1 Protomyctophum bolini | reverse complement strand
AGTTTTATGGTAGTCTGCATCCATACGACTCGCTAACATTTTTGTGATTTTGAAGGTACAACATTTCTCTTTTCTTTTTAAACCTCATATTGGCTTAACAGAGGACCAGCTGGCGGTGGGCCAAATCAATATAAGGAGTTCCTAATCTAACCTCAATGTGAGGCGCAAATCAGTCAGCATCATAATATATGGAAACAAAAGGGGACATTCCATTTAAGACGTTTTTGGGCCAGGTAGGGCGAATAATGTCTGCCAATTAGTAAGGCCAGGTGGGGCCTCGGGCCAGCCCAGTTAGGGCCCAGTTAGGGCCCAGGTAGGGCCGGGCCTTAATTTCAGGGGCTTGTGGTCAGATGTAGAGTTGCTGGCTGGCTCCATATATTAGGGGTGCAACGGTTTTCAACCGAAAACCGAACCGTTCGGTTCCACATACACGGTTCAATGCGCTCTAATGAACCGCGCTATTTCGGTTTGCATTAATTAATTTATTACAGCTGCGAAGAATGTATTTCTCGGTCACACACTGGCCTACTTAGAAGTCTAGCACTCTATCGGTCACACACCGTCCTACTAAGAAGTCTAGCACTCTTTCGGTCACAGAAGTGTAGCACTCTGTCGGCCCACCCCCTACACACACACACACACACACACACAGAGAGAGAGACGGCATGATGAGGAGAATCCAGCACTCGTCTTTAAACGTCGTTCTTGGAATAATTATTGATCGTCATACACAGAGACACACACAGCGGAGTAACCTCGCGCCAACAGGCTTCTAAGCACGGTCGTTGTAAGTTTGTTCAGATCTGATTCTGCATCTGCACTCGCTGTTTGAGTGCTAATTAAGAGGGAGAGTGAGAGCAAAAACAACCCGCAGCAGGACATTCATTCCGTCAGAAAAGTACCAACAAAATACTCCCATGTCCAATCCATGACTGTAGATAGAAGCCCTTCTTCTAATAATATAAGCATAATATCCTTAAATCCTCATGTAGACTTATTGTAAACTTTTGTAGGCTATTTTTCTGAGACACGACGCATTCACTGTGAATGACTCCCCTCCCAGGAGACACTCTCCTCTCCTCTTTCCTGCATGTGCTTAATGCCCCGTGTGAGCGCATAGGTGCATTTATTTCCCCTTAAAAATAATGATGAGGCACATTAAAATAGCAATATAAGGTTTTTTTCCCCCTTTAAAATAATGAAAAGGCAGAAATGCCTAATAAAATAATATATGCTAAAAAAAGAGAAGAAAAGAAAATGCTATAAATAAACTTTTTTGAGTGGTGCAAGCCACTGCCTGGCTGGCTGGCTGGGTATGAGCATGAAAACAGCGTGGTTGTTTTTCACCACCTGTGCACAACCTAACACACACGCACATTATTAACTGTATATATGATGATTTCGTGTGTGCCAGTACAGTGACACTAGTACAGTACAGTACAGTAGAGGGTACAGTAGGGCGCGTTCCTGGGGATCACTTCACAAGGGGGTATTTTTTTTTACTGTACCGAAACCGAACCGAAACCGTGGCCCCCATACCGAGGTTCGAACCGAACCGTGGTCTAACTGAACCGTTGCACCCCTACCATATATGCAGATTTAGGTGATGATCCAGTCTTCTCCATGTATGGCTATTAGCTATCCAAGTCGTGACGGGGTGATGGCCATATATGGTGGCGTGACGTGTCACAAGTCGTGACGGGCTGATGGCCATATATGGTGGCGTGACGGACGGACTGACTGACAGGTTTTGCAGGTTTTCATAGATATCTGCGACCTACGGTCACAATTAAATTGCGTTAAAGTACCGCATATAAAACACATGAGTCTACAGTTCCCAAAATGAAATGCATAATGCATTAATTCAGTCTAACCAGATGCAGTGATTAACAACCAGTTGTGGGGATATCAAAAGCAGATGGAACCTTTCCAACATATACAGTACGCAGATGTGAGATGGTTCCTTATGCAGCAAGAGGAATGTGATGTGACTCGCTTATATTGTAGATCTATTTTCACTTTTCAGATTTATTTTTAATTTAAAATGTGGTCCTACATTTCATGGCAGTAATGCAATATCAAGTACATGTACTTTGTAATTTGTAATTTGACAGTATACTTCCACACTGTGTTTTGGTGAGGTTGTCTCAAAGCTTTTAAGAGCTGGCCACCATCTCTGCTGTTTTGCCTGCACTGAATCTAATCGGATTTGCCGAAGACAACGGCAGATGAAAGCTTGTTTGTCTGAGGCATTTCCGCCCAGTGTGTGCATGTAGGCTCTCTCTCTCTATTCAATTCCTTTCCTCTCCCGCTCTCTCTCTGTGTGTGTGTGTGTGTGTGTGTGTGTGTGTGTGTGTGTGTGTGTGTGTGTGTGTGTGTGTGTGTGTGTGTGTGTGTGTGTGTGTGCATACATGCGTGTGTGCGAGTGTTGTGTGTGCTATACTTGTGAGGGCAGAATTGTGACGATAATTGTCCTGTCTTCACAAGTTGTATGGTTAAAATGATGTTTGGTATTGGGAAAATATTCAGTCAGGTTAGGATTAGATATTTTGAGGTTGGGTTTAGAGGTTAGAGTTATTCCTGTCTGATTCATGACTTGGCTGCCATGTATGCACACGGCCTCAGGGTAAAATTCGGCAATAGAAAGAATAAGCATTCATAAAACCCCCTGCACCGTCACCCCTCCTCTCGCCAAGCCCAAATGCAGTATCCTAGAGAAAAAACAAACACACACACACACACACACACACACACGTTTGCACTGACAAAATTAGGATAGCAGTTTTATGAATGCCATTTTTAAACCCCAACCCATAAAGCCGAAAATAACTCATCATGAACTATAAGCTCACAACAACTAAGAGCTAATTGTCAGTGCGTAATGACACCAGCACACATCTGGTATAATAACTCACAACTACAGTAATCATCCATCTTGGAACACTGCCAGGAGCACTGTCCTCTCAATGTCCAGCAGTCAAACTCTACTAGGCCTTACTTGTGTGGACATTTGGCCCCCACCAAGTGTAGTAACGCGCACGCACGCGCGCGCACACACACACACACACACGCACACGCACCACACACACACACACAGAGTTTATGACCCTCAACTGCAGTCATCCACACCACTATACCATGACCTTTGGTGCCAATGATCTGTGAAGGTGAAAGCGAGGGGAGCCAATTAAATCCTACACCCTCCACACCTCTTCGCTCTCACTTTCTCTCTCGCCCTCGCTCTGTCTGAAAACCACCAGCTTCCAACCCTGCTTTCCCACTTTAATTCTCTCCGATTGAGTATATAGGCTACTTTTCCCACCAACACTAAAACACTGGGCTGTGATGTTGGGCTGCTGGGAGCGTGACCTTTTAGACCTGGGCGAGCAGCAGTGTCTAATCCAACCCGCCAAGACAATCTGAGGCTCT
The DNA here is from genome assembly GCF_963924005.1 of Protomyctophum bolini. NCBI lineage: Eukaryota > Metazoa > Chordata > Actinopteri > Myctophiformes > Myctophidae > Protomyctophum > Protomyctophum bolini. Next base: position 21,184,908 of record NC_137881.1, on the reverse strand, counting down.
AATTGGTCCATGGGGCGCTCGGACCAGCGCTCGGACCAGCGCCCCAGTTTACATAATATCAGAAAATGACTAGCCTGGCTAGCCAAAAACCGAGATTTGACATCTCTCTCTCTCTCTCTCTCTCTCTCTCTCTCTCTCTCTCTAGGCCTTTTACTATCACAGACCTATAATTAGCCCTTCACTAAATCTCACCCCAAAAAGCGATTGTCCAATGCCAATCCAAATAGTTTATCAACAGCTGCTATGCAGGTCAAGCTTTCTTCGCTGCTAACGTGCCTATTGGACAAGGATGGGTTGGGGAGGGACTATAGTGAAGGGCTAATTATGAGGGCGACAGCTGAGTGTGCATGCAAAATGGGCTGCCTGGTATAGTCACAAGGTAGCTATTTGGACCCCAAGCAAGCCTTCTCACACTTCAGTCATGCAAACATCAGTACAGTTGAGGCTTGATTTGCCCCGGCACAGAACCCTGTAAAAGCAACACCATTATACCGATTGAATATCGTCTCTGTCACGGTGGAAACCTCATTATGTCTGAAACTGTTTCGGGAATTAAAATAAAAAGTGTGTGTGTGTGTGTGTGTGTGTGTGTGTGTGTGTGTGTGTGTGTGTGTGTGTGTGTGTGTGTGTGTGTGTGTGTGTGTGTGTGTGTGTGACGCGAGTCGTGACGCATACAAATTGGTTGGTGACCCACATTTGGGTCCCGATCCACTGTTTGGGAAACAGTGCTGTAGTATGAAAGTAGGGCATTCATTTACGGCAGAGGTTTTCAACCAGTGGTCCTTGAGGGGGTAACCAAATGGACCCTTAGTCTACACAATTAGAGAATGTAGAAGAATTCTTATTTTGATTAATGTTTCCCTGTTATCTCTCCTAATGGTATACCAACATCAACACAGCATGGAATTGTGGACAGAATCGTCGAATTTGGAGATGAGAGGTTTCTGGCTGACAGAAACCTTGATATAATGATGTAATGACAGTAGCAATCATCTCAAGCAGATAGCAGCCCACCAAATACATTAACCCATTTTGTCCTGACGTCGAAATTTAAACCTCAGAAGCAAAGATTTTAGTTAAAAACTTTGGCTCTGAAAGAATATATATTGAAAGATTTGCACCACATTTTCACGATTTTTCAAAAATAGCAGACCTACAAGCTCGTATGAGCTTGTAGATCTGCTATTTTTCAATAGCTAAAGCATAACATAATGCTTAAAACACCAAAAGGGGTTCCCGCCCCAAAATGAATTAAGTTAATTTAGCCTAGAATGTCATGCTCAGAAATACTCCTTGCTTTACAGAGTTACCTATTATCTCAGAACAGAACAGTTGCTGAACAGAGTTACCTATTATCTCAGAACAGAACAGTTGCTGAACAGAGTTACCTATTATCTCAGAACAGAACAGTTGCTGAACAGAGTTACCTATTATCTCAGAACAGAACAGTTGCTGAACAGAGTTACCTATTATCTCAGAACAGAACAGTTGCTGAAGAGAGTTACCTATTATCTCAGAACAGAACAGTTGCTGAACAGAGTTACCTATTATCTCAGAACAGAACAGTTGCTGAACAGAGTTACCTATTATCTCAGAACAGAACAGTTGCTGAACAGAGTTACCTATTATCTCAGAACAGAACTGATGCTGAACAGATCCCGATTAGCCCATTGAAGCTCAGCAAAGCTGCAATTAATGTTAACCCAGAGCGCTTGACAAGGACATTCATATCTCATTAAGCAGCGCCCAACATTTCTAGAATATATGCAACGGCAATTTAGATATTCTGAAGCTATACCGTTTTGCAAAGTCACACAATTTGGATTTGCATTGGGAGTTTTTTTTGTTGAGCTCAGCTACAGGCATAATGAATAGCGGGAAGACAAATGGCCCTCTGGTCGCATTTTGCTCTTTCGTTCATTTTTGATCAAACGATTCAAAGAGATAATTATGAATATACACGAGAAGAGTTATAGTTTATTTAGGCCAATATGTAAATAATCTGTCCTTTCCTCCTTGTGCTAGTTTTCATAATGCAATTAGTGCTTGGTATTCTGCCTGCTTGTGACTGTAAACACCTCTGACAGCCTTTGTTCTTAATTATGACAATAACTTTTTGGGGACCATACTGATAAACATTCCTGGAGACTGCTTAATTATAAGAATTAAGACCTAAAATGTTAAATGTCATTTAAATTTTAACATTGTGGGCAAATGTTTTCCCTCTTATTATGAGCGCTTAATTTCGCCAAATGTTCGTCCCCGGATTGAGATGCTAGGGTATTTACTTAGAATAATTTGGCCCCCACTCTTTTTTGTTTGTTTAGTTTTTTGTTTGTTTTTGCTTGGTTTTTTGCTTGGTATTTTGCTTGGTATTTGCACATACAGTACATGAAATTTGCCCTCTGCATTTTTTGCCAAACCCATAACCGCCATTATGGTGCTCAGTTAGTTAGTTAGTTTCATTTATTGTTCACAATGTGGAAATTTGTCTTCGGTCTCAAACAAACAGTGACAACACTTACACAATTATCGTCATGGCAAAAATGCAGGACAACAGTGGCAAATACATTACCCCCCCCCCCCCCCCCTGAAAGGACATGGGCCTTAGTCCTACTCCTCCTCCCAGCCAACACTCCCCACTGACAGGTAGTACCCCCCCCACCCAGAGAGGATGTACAGGGACTCAGTCCTACTCCTCCTCCCAGCCAACACTCCCCACTGACAGGTAGTACCCCCCCCACCCAGAGAGGATGTACAGGGACTCAGTCCTGCTCCTCCTCCCAGCCAACACTCCCCACTGACAGGTAGTACCCCCCACCCAGAGAGGATGTACAGGGACTCAGTCCTACTCCTCCTCCCAGCCAACACTCCCCACTGACAGGTAGTAACCCCCCCCCCCCCCCCCCCTTTTTGATTTACATCAAAAGGGCATGTGAGCTCAAACCCACAATTCAACATTTTGGTTTTAAGATGTTGATATTCATTTTGTAATCATCCTTGGGACCCCAAATCACACCTTGGAAAGCATGAGTGTCTATTTCAAACAAAGTGTTTTTTAACTGGGGGGTCATATTTTGACAGGAGGAATTGCCCTGTATTAGGATGTTGATGATATTCATTCATCAGCCAACACTCCACTTCTACTCCACTACAGTTATTTGAAAACTTTAGTTGCTAGTTACTTTGGAGATTTAAAATTTGATTAGAAAACATACTGTACATTATCCACATAAACCCTATATACAGCTCAGCTATTTTCAAAAGATTTTGCACACATTTTGAACTTGAAATGGGACATTCTGCAATATGAGTACTTTTAGCAGCCTACTTTAAGTACATTTTGATGCAGATACTTTAGTACTTTTACTCAGTACGTTTTGGATACCGGACATCTACATTGCAGTATTTATACTTTTACTCAAGTAAAACATTTGAGTACTTTTTCCACCACTGTGCGTCTGTACTTGGCCCCCTATGTTTTTGGTTTACACTCATTATACATTCGATTCGCATACATTCGTGCTTGTCTCATGCACACGCCTGCCCGCGGCGAGAGTCGAAACGTGTTATATAGGCTTCCTTTTTACTCGACGCATTAATGCGCGTCTATTCACATGCGAGGAGTGCAGTGCAACCACACGGAAATCTGGTGTCATGTCACTTCCCCGCTGAAATGCCCTTTAGTCTTCGCGACAGAGGACGAGACGGGGAAACGCCTCTCATTCGCCGACACCCTCCGCCGCCTCCCTCTTAACCTCCATCTGTTCTACGACCACAGATCTACGGCGCGGCAGCATGTGTTTTTTGCACCTGTGAAATGGAAACTTTAAAAATAACTCGTTTGACACGAGTGTCTCCTGCTGTCTAAACTCGTGTTTCTTCTGTAGACAAAAACAAAGCAAAACCGGCACTCACCCATCTCTGCCACACTCCCATAATTGGAGACAAAAGCAATTACATCTCCCACTTCAGCAATTTCCCATTTCACTCTCTCACAGATGCTTGCCCTCATGCACGCTTGCCTCGCACGCACGCACAGGCTGTTGGCATCAGGTTAGAGCCAGTGTAGGCGTGCTGTGGAAGCAGCAAGCACCAAGCAGAGATGTATCGGGGCCCAGGGCTAATCGCTGCGGAGTTCATTGGTTCAGTGCCTGGAGGAGGCTCTGGTGGCGGCGGCTAAATGAAAGAGGATATTGGGGAGATTGTTTATGCCTTATCGTCTCCCATCGTCGTTATGTGTTCGCGCTAAATACATACATGTCCGCATGCACACCTATGGACAAGAATGTCCTTCAGTGGTGTAACGTAAAACTACATTATACTATACTGCACTCAAGTACAATTTTGAGGCACATCATACGCTTTGCTCATTGACTTCAATCCCCCAAATCTGCCCCCTCATGCTCTGTGTGGGGAGCCGCTGCCATGGCTGCGTGCCCCTGTGTGTTGTACTTGCAAAAGTACTCACAAGTTTTCAAACATCACACCCGTGATGTGAAGTGAGGGGCGATCTTGTCGTCGTACATCATCACTTAAAATAGACTATTTGCTCAGACACTATGACGTTTAAAATTCTCCATTCATTGTCAATGGTTGAATTTAATGTTTGTTTAAGATGTCATTTGTGCACAGTAACTAAAAGCTGGATGTAGGAGGGGCTTATAGCGGCCCTCAATAATCTGTTGTCCTTATATTGACCATCCTACAGTGGGCGCTACGTGGGCACCACCCTCAGGGGGGGCGTTAAGCTCACTTACACATGCGTTTCGATGCCGCATGTCGGACATGGCAGATATTTTCGAGTACAAATGTACTAATCAGCCTATAAGCGTCTTTCCAAGGGACGGAATGAGATGATGTATGGTGATGTACGATGATAAGAGCGGCCCTCACTTCACACGGGTGTGAGTTTTCTTTTCCATCTTTGGGATCCTATGACACTGTAATAAATACACTCCTATATACACTCCACTCCTGCATTGTAAAATACAATCCTATAGAACATATAGAATCCTTGAGAACCACATGGTCTAGTAGTAGTTCAAAGTGAATGGTGCAAGGCCAAGGGTGTTGCGCAATGACATAACAAGAGGTGCTAAGTGAGGTGTGTGTGTGTGTGTGTGTGGGGGGGGGGGGGGGGGGGGGGGGGTGTTCGGAGGACTGGGGGCACCTTGGATGACTTCAGCTTGTCCCCGAGTGATGTCACATGGCACACGAGGTCATCGTTTCCTTGGGAAGGGTGCAACGTTCTCTCCCTCACATGCGTCTTTACCTCGATCACCCTGTGCTGAAATTGCATGGGTGTCTTTCTTATCTCTGATTTCTTCCCCTCAGTCATTTCCTCTTTCTCTCTCTCTCTCTCGCTCTCTTTTTCACTCTTTTTCACACGCACGCACGCAGATGTTTGTAGTATACAGTAGGCTACTATAGTACTTGGGAGGACTAGTTGTACGATGCTGATTTCATGAATGGCATTTGAACCTGCATATATATATATATATATATATTAAAAACACACACATGCACACACAGTGCCTCCCCTCGATCTGGTCTCCCCTCTCTCTCGTCCTCTGGCCATATGTCGTCCTCTCCTCTCCTCCTCTCCTCTCCTCTCCTCTCCTCTCCTCTCCTCTCCTCTCCTCTCCTCTCCTCTCCTCTCCTCTCCTCTCCTCTCAACCTGAACAATAGGTTACAGCAGCGCCTTATCTCTCTCCTCCTCTCTTCAGACTCTCTCTCTCTCTCTGTCTCTCTCTCTTTTACTCCACTACAATTATTTTACAAGTTTAGTTACTTTGATTATTATTACAAAACGTACAATAGACATGCACTTCAGCCCATATACATTTTGGTCATTTGAAAATAGCCGATCTACAAGCTCACAATGCATTGCTTGTAGATCTTCATTTGAAAACGTGAAATGGGACCTACTGCACAATGTGTACTTTTACTTTTGGTACTTTAAGTACATTTTGACTCTCTCTCTCTCTCTCTCTCTCTCATTCTCTCTCTCTTCTCTTAGCAGGGAAGAGTTGTAAAGTGGGTTCAGTGCGGCCACATCCCAGGCTCTTTGCTAGATTAATTTGCTGTGTGTGTGTGTGTGTGTGTGTGTGTGTGTGTGTGTGCGCTTCTGGCCCACACCGCACTACTTACTGTATACGCAAGGGAAAGTCACTCAGGGATTAACGGATGGACGGACAGATGGATGGACGAGAGGGGTGCCCCCCCCCCCCCCCCCCCCCCCCCCCCACCCATAAGCTGCCTCGGCAGAAAAGGACCAACGTCACCCCCCCCCCACCACCATCACTGAACAGCACCTACACCTATCTCTCTCTCTCTCTCTCTCTCTCTCTCTCAAACCCCCATTATTCCCACACTGACTGCCTCTTTCCCATTGAGTTAATTACTGTAATGGGCCGGTCGCCCTTGTGGAGGGAGGGAGGGAGTAGGAGGAGGCTGGGGTGGACCCAGAGGAGATTTACTGTACACGTTGGCTATATACAGTATGTCACGCTTAATGTCCCCCCTCCAGTGAACACACACATATGCACGCATGCACACACACACACACACACACACACACACACACACACACACACACTTGATCATTTAATCGTTCCCCTTATTGTATAGGCACTTAAAAGATGAGCATAATTTCTCATCCGCTCTTAAGAAGGAAAAAAAACGTAATTGCCGTGTGTGCACTGTGCAGGCCTATAGTTGGGGGAGTTTTACAGCATTGTTTCACTGACGACATAACTTATCTCTTTGACAGAGAGAGAGAGAGAGAGACTGACTGACTGACTGACTGACTGACTGACTGACTGACTGACTGACTGACTGACTGACTGACTGACAAGGAGAGGACATGTGACTGGTATAGGATGGAGTGACATGCATGCATTCAAGGCAAGCAGGGGGATGTGGGCTTTGTGTGGGAACTTACAAGGTTCAAGGAGTTTTATTGTCATTCCATACAAGTACAGAACAAAATTTGATTACCCAGGTCTTGGTCAGGCATAAAAGAAGTAAAATACAGTACGTCTAAAAACACTAAATATAATTACAACCTATAGTGCAAAAAAAGCATTTGCACAACCCACTGATATTGCACGTGCCCATAAAAAGCAGCAGCACTAAAAACAGCATTAAAAAGAAACGGTTCATGTGTCACGGCTCAAGTTAATAATGCAGAGTTCATGTGTAATCAACAGATCACTAGTGCAAAAGGTCACAGTTCAGGGTCTAGAGTTCATGATTCTCACAGCTGCAGGGAAGAAGCTACTTTTCTTCCTGGTGGTGCTGGCCTTAATACTGCCTTAAAACTGAGCCTTACTGGCCCAGTTTGGGGAACAGTCGTCTGAAACCGAATGTGACAGATCCACGCAGTACTGGCACGCGCACGCACGCACGCACGCATGCAAACAACACATACTACAATACAGTACATGCACGCACGCACGCAGAGTCTACATGAGTGCACTTACAGACGTAGCTTATGCTACCATGCACCCTTGCACAGCAGATCACACACATCACTAGTGTACACACACACACACACACACACACACACACACACAGACCGCCCGTTGCAGATGAGAAAGCATAATGTCCATATTCATTCAGGGTTGAGGCAGACGTGGCTCGTTTCAATCAAGCCGCGGTTAACTCGATCAACTGCAGCTGAGTTCCCATGCAGCAGTAATGCATTTAACCTTTGTCGACTTGCTTTTTCCAGCATGTAGGCTATCCCTCATCGCACTGAACCGCAGTGGTGGAACAGTACTCAAGTTGTTTCTTAAGTAAAAGTATCAATGTTGCAATGTTGAAGTAAGTCGTTTGAGAGAGGCTTGTTGTCTGTATCAGCCAGTAACACGTGGGAGTCTGTGATAGCTTATTTTGTTCATTGGTTGTTCGTGAATGATGTCATGTTCCATTATTAACTATAATAATGGAACATCTTGTTACATACGTTGGGGTCCGTATATATACGGACCTGGCTGATAAGGTCCGTATATCTACAGGCCTACCCCTATAACGGCGGGGTACGTATACGGACCTACAGTAGTAGAAAAATAATTAAGTAAAAGTCCGGAATTCAAAATGTACTTGAGTAAAAGTACAAAACTATTGGCATCAAAATGTGCTTAAAGTACGCAAAAGTAAAAGTGCTCATTGTGCAGAATGTTCCATTTCAAGTTTTCAATGTATAAAAAATCGTTAGAAAATCGCAGATCTAGAGGAAAGCACTGGAGGAAAGCACTATAGAGACAAGTTTACAGGGCCACATAAAATGGTTAGGGTTCTTATTCTGGGGAGCACGAATGCTCCTGAAAATGTTGTCCTAAGGGTGGCGCTATAGAGGAATAGTCATGGGTCACCCAAATCAGTATGGCTCACCCTCCAAGCAGTCCAGCCAGTATAGTGATTGTTTTCATTGGGACGGAAGTGTTGAAGGACCAGCCAGCCTGCAGCCGGCCAGACCGCCTACATTGTCGTCCTTGGAGCCCTGCCACAAGCTGGGCTAAAATGAAGTATAGGCCTAATTGAAAGTGAAAAGGAGAGTGCTGTGTATCGCAGAGGGACGGGAAGAAGGCATTGCATGGATTACAGTTTTTTAAGTCATTTGGATTGCAAGCATGTTGCGCAGCAAAAATAGCTGATCTACAATCGGCTATTGCCGGTTATTATTTTAAGATTGTGGTCAAAACTAGCAATGTTCAGAAGCATCTTCCATGAAACCGCAATGGTCTGGGATTTCATCAAAGCAATACAGTATATGCTACTAAAACATCACACTTTTACATAAATGCGTTAGTTGGAAACAGCGCTAGTGTGTGGAGGGCTCCTGTCACACTGTTTCACAAATCGCATAATAGGACATGCAACATTCCTTTCAGTCGTGAGATTACATTTCGCTTTAATCCATGAGGCAGATATTTGTAATTCTTATGAACTACACTAAATTCATGGTCCAAGTTTGATGTCGTCCATGTAGCGTTTGCATTTAAAGGCAACTGCGATTTTAATAGGCCTGCGTCATGTTGCTATATGACTGCTGTGGTGCTGTATGGTAGCCAGTATGATTCACATGTGGACAAACACGCAGTCGCACCCACCCACACACACACACGCACGCACACACACTTAGTGCCCAGGATATAGTAGCCTATGCATGTGTAATAGCCGTATGTACACCCACAAGCAAAAGCATGTGTGCATGCACAGTTGCTCACGCACGCGCACACACACACACACACACACATGCACGTGCACACAGATTATAGCAATTACTTAAGCTGTTTGCATGGAGAGCGTGCAGCCAGTTGTTAATCACGGGTCACATAATATACATCTGTATCTGTCCAACTATACAACCGCCATAAGTATTAGCATGCCTTTCACTGTGACCTTGAAAACGCATTCATTATGACTTTGGAAATGTTTTACACATGCCAAGCGAGCCCAGAAAATAATAAATATTAAAGCTCATATACTTGAGAAAGACCAATACGGGTGGAAACGTTCTATGTCCTGCCTGCTGTGATTGTGAACAATAAACTAACCTGGAGCAATACAAAGTGAGTTGCGAGCCCTTCCCTTTGTTCACCATATTAAAGCTATTATTTTTTTGGTTAATGTGTTTTCTGAAGCGTGTACCCATTCATTAAAATCATGTTAGTTTCTTGTGCTCTGCATATCTCCAAAGCATTAACATACTGTACAACAAAACGCTGAAAACAGTTCCAGGCATAGAGGTATAAAGGATATAGTGCCGCCTGCTATTCATTCACTTTCATCACTTGGGCTGATTAGTGATTAGACAGAGTTTTGTCATAGCAGCAGCATTATTGGCTTATAGGAATGGAACAAATAGGGCACAAATATACACTCCTGTATTTTAACATCAGTTATTATGGTGGTACACATTGTGAGCTTGTAGATCTGCTATTTTAAAAAGGCTGAAATGTCCATAGGGCTGAAGTGGTTATGTTTTTTAATTATAATCAAAATCTACAAAGTAACTATACTTAAAATGTGAAATACATACCCTAACATTGTACTTAAGTAAATGCACTTGGTTAATTTACACCACTGATGGAAACACACCCAGAACCTGTGAAATACAATATGTTACACCAGTGGTTCCCAAATGGGGGACCCTCAGGGGTCCCTGGATGACTAAATGATAGTTTGGAACCAAATGGACCCTTATGGGTCTGTAACTCTGAGAGAGTACAAATGGAACCAAATGGTTTGTACACTATCAGAGTTACATTAACATTGATTTTACAATATAAATCTGGGGTCCCAGAGATAGAAATTACATTAAATGGGGTTCTGTAGACTAATTTGCATGTCATACTCGGGGTCCTTGAAATTAAACTGGTTGAGAATCACTGCTAGAGCCGTAAAAATATTGTCTTATGGTGGTCCCTGGGATATCTTTTCAAATGGGGGTCCGTGGGCTAATTAGTATCAATTTGGGGGTCCTTGACATGAAAAAGTTTGGGAACCACTGTGTTACATGACACGGTTCACATAGTGTCGTACCGTCTTGTAGTCAAAAAGGCCCAATAGCAACCATGGCCACAATCATCTGCCATGCTAACCATGGTGCTGGCCAGAGGCTGACGTTCAGTGGAAGGGCAGCCAGTCAGACAGGCTCTTACGGAAGACACTAACAAGATCTGCCATGTAACTAAATATATAAAACCTGTGATGTAAGCAACGTAGAGAGCATGAACCTGCAAGCCTTTTCTTTTTTTTTACATGTAAAAGAAGTATAGTCATTCAGCCGTGGTATTGTTTTTACGACATGATCAGACATGAGAGGGAACGGGTTAAAGTATAAAGCATAAAACGTATAAGGAGACTTTATTTTTATTTTTTTTATTTCCAGGTATAAGTATAATGAATTTGCCTCTGTGAGGTTGGTGCATTGCGGTTGGCAGCAACTGTAGCCTATAGAACCAATTTACTCATCATGTAAAAAATAGATATGAATAACCCAATGCAAATCTTGGCACACCCCGAAATAGAACGCACACATCCCATCAGACCTAGGCTGTAGACTAGAGTGTCACATCCTACAGTGTGGTATCCATCTGTCAGTCAAGAACTTCTTGACGTAGTAATATTCATATTGCGTATATGTACACAGTGGAAATTTCATTGGCCCACAAGAAGACACCCATCTCTGTCTTGTGGACTGTCGATCATGTGTGGCTCATTGTTATTGTCATCTGTTTCAACAATATCACTCTGCCATCAATCTCCCTCTCCGCATTCTCTTCTCTCCTGTCAAAACAGGGTGGCGTGTGTGCCACTGGGGTCACCATCGTAATAACCACTGCCACAGTACTTTAGATTGCTTCAGCTGACTTGATATACTGCGTGCTTGCGTTCACATTGCAATTATCACTTGCAAATAGAGCGACGTTTGTGTCCTCGTGGGAATTTAGAGAGTTACCCTTCTGCAAGTTTGCAAGGGCATCCATCAGTCCAGCTGTCTACAAGGGGACAAGACTGACGGGAAGAGAACAGTATGTGTGAATGCTGCTGACAGAGTGGTTGGCTTTCTGGCTCTGAGACCTTTAGCTGCTGTCATGTTGTCAGTTGGTCACCTTTCCTTCAGCCACATGAACCCCTATACAGCTTCCTTATTCTGAGGTAAATAGCGTAAATAGCCACACGTCGTGCACTTTGTAGACCTGCTATTTTTTGGCTAATGTTGTGGTCAGATGAGTGAGTGGGCTGCTTTTTGAGATTTTCAAGTAAGTGGGCCCCCATCCAGGAAGGTTTTGCGGGATTTGGCTCATTTTAAATCCCGAAATTTTCCGACCTTTTCCCGGGCTACCCGGGAATTCCCGTCATAAAAAAAAGAAAAATAAACTAAACAAAAGTGCCCACTAATATATATATATACTATATATATACTGTATATAAAAAATCCAGTGTCTGAAGCCGGAAGCTTTCTGGCAAAGCCAAGACACAGTTGAGTGCATAACCGAAGCACATGAGCCTGTGGGTACCATGAGAACTTCTGTCAGAGTATGTTTAGGTCAAGAAACGGCACATTCCAGCATTAGCAGTGGTATAAAGTAGCCAAGTACATTTACTCAAGTACTGTACTTTACCGTACTTGAGTACAATTTTGATGTATTTGTACTTTACTCGATTATTTCCCATTTTCAATGCTTTTACTTTTACTCCACTACACATCTCAGATCCGAATACTTTTACTTCACTACATGTATTTGAAAACTTTTGTAGATTTTGATTATTATTAAAAAAAATTAAATACATTAACCCCACAAGTTGATCCAAGTTGGTACAGTACATACACATTTCGGCCATTCGATCTTCAAGCTCACAATGTGTCACGATGCGAGTAGATCTGCTATTTTCAAAAGATTTTTTAAGTACTTTTTGATACCAATACTTTTGTACTTTTACTCACGTATAGCATACAATTTGAATTCTGGACTTTTACTTGTAACAATGAAAGTATTGCAGTATTGATACTTCTACTCAAGTAAAACATGTGAGTACGTTTTCCACCACTGAGCATTAGCCATGTCTCAGACCCAGGATTGTTAGGAGACGCAGAGCAAAAAGCTTCTTGTTTGGCTGAGATGGACACGTGGTCCACCTGACTGTATCATGCTATGTTACCCTAAGTAGTCCATACATGGGCAACTGGTGGCCCGGGGGCACATGCGGCCCCCACCTTCACTTAATGTGGCCTGCAGGTTAATATCAAAATACTGATATATTATTGTTTTGCAAACATGACCCGCTTTCATTTCTTCAGTCTAAATTTATAGTATTCAAATGTTACTGCCTTTGTTATGTTACACCAGTGGTTCCCAAAGTGGGGTCCGGGGACCCCCAGGGGTCCTTGAGGGAGTTCCAGGGGGTCCCCAGCTAACTGATAGTTTGGAACCAAATTGACCCATCTAAATTTGCCCACCCCTGCCCTAGTGAAACCCAGGAAATGTCTGTGGCACAGTGACATGCAGGCTTCCAGTATGTTTTGATCAAAGTGTTAACACAAAAACATTAAAGAAAATGGTTTCCAATCCATCCTGAATTTCAACATGTCTGTAGTATCAATTGTAGTACAATTGTGGAATACTGCATTGATAAAGATTGGTAGGCTAAAGGTTTACAATGAGTCCAAAAGTAAGTTAAAGTTATGCATCCATCCGGTGACCGAACTTCTCACCCTATCTCTAAGGGAGCTAGATGCCAGCCACCCGTCTGAGAAAACTCATTTCGGCTGCTTGTATCCACAACCTTATTCTTTCGGTCATTACCCACACACACTTCAAGACCATAGGTGAGAGTAGGAACAAAGATTGCTCGGTAGACAGAAAGCTTTGCCTTCTGGCTCAGCTCTCTTATCGACTTTTATTTGAAAGTGGACAATGTCTTTCATTGATTGATTAGTATATATTTACAGTATTTATTTACAGTTTGCAGAATTACAATTACCTCTGGTGATAGATGCGATGATGAAATAAAAAAGACAGCCACAGATGTTGATCTACAAGCAAAGAAAGCAAAATGGGTGGCAATTATTCCTAAGAAATGCAGACATTTGCAGAAAAGCAATATCATGAAATGTGCTTATAGATTTGTCCCCTTCTATACCTTATATCTCTTTTGAAAATAACAATAACCAAATATGTCTACAGTATTTGCTAGTGTACTGTGCACGGTGCTTGGCTTGAATACAGATAAAACACTGGCTGTTCTGTTCATACTGAGGAACTCGACTAGCGGAAGACCTAACGACGCATTGGTTTAATTTGAAGCCCTAGCTGTAACGTTGTCATGGTTTGTGTCCTGTGCTGAATCTGATAGCAATAATAACAGCTTAAGACCATTGTTGAAGCTTTAGTGTTTCAAGGCCAGGAATAGACAGAGAGACGCATGCACGCACGCACGCACGCACAGTCACACACACACACACAGTCACACACACACAGTCACACACACACACACACACACACACACACACACAGTCACACACACACAGTCACACACACATTAGATGCATGCAGTGCAGTGGTGGGAAAAGTACTCACATCTTTACATAGGTAAAAGTATCAATACTGCACTGTAGAAACTGTAGAAAAAGCAAAAGTCCGAAATTCTAAATGTACTTGAGTAAAAGTACAAAGGTATTGGCATCGAAATGTACTTAAAGTACCAAAAGTAAAAGTACTCATTATGCAGAATGTCCCATTTCAAAAGTTTTCAAATGGGGATGCACACGCAGATCCGACGGAGCAACGATCCGACATGTGGGAACAACAGTAGAAATTAATACACATCTAAGCTTGTAGATTGGCTATTTTAAAATGGCCGAAATTAAGTGGTAAATGTATGTTTTGTAACAATAGTAATAAGCAAAATCTACAAACTAACTAGTAACTAAAGTTTTCAAATACATTTAGTGGAGTCAAAGTACGTTAATATTTGGATCTGAGATGTAGTGGAGTAGAATTTGTAAATCAAAAAGTATTGGAAATTGGAAATACTCCAGTAAAGTAAAAGTATGTTATACCTCAAAATGTTATTCAAGTGTACAGTACTATGTAAGTAAATGTACTTATACTTTCCACTACAGGCTAGATGTCATGTCGGGCTGATTCCACACCCTGGTAACATTCTGTGTCTGTCATCATTCAGTCAATTCCCCCCTCTCTCTCTCTCTCTCTCTCTCTCCCTCTCTCTCTCTCTCTCTCTCTCTCTCTCTCTCTCTCTCTCTCTCTCTCTCTCTCTCTCTCTCTCTCCTCTCTCTCTCTCTCTCTCTCTCTCTCTCTCTCTCTCTCTCTCTCTCTCTCTCTCTCTCTCTCTCTCTCTCACTCTCTCACTCTCTCTCTCTCTCTCTTCTCTCTCTCTCTCTCTCTTTTCTTGGCCTCAACCTCATTTGACTCTCCACTGCTGCATGTATAGAATACCACAATCACAGTGTCAATGTATTATTTGAGTAGATCAAAGACATCATCCATTGACGAGGCCAAGCATGAAGCATATATGTGCAGTCATGTCCGTGTCATGGGCCATGCACATGTGCAATGAGGGTTGGATGAGACACAGACCACTGAATACTATATGCCTGACAGGCTCAGGCGCACGCACGCACGCACTCATGTACACACTCACTCACTCACTCACTCAGAGCATGCAGAGCCAGGGTATATGCATCAGAGCTGTTTCTCCCGCTCATCTCAAATGACCAGTTTCACATGATGGCGACCGTGCAACCATTTTGCTCTTCATATGTCACTGGTGATTCTGGCCACAGACCCCACACCTGAAGACCCTTATTTGATCTCTAACTCTTTAGAGTGTAAAATGGACCCTTGGTCTGATTTATACGTGGCATTGCACCAACAATACAGATCTACAAGCTCATAGGAACCCTTTGTCACCCTTTTCAGAGCGCGACACCCACCACCACCAAGCATAAAATGACTTGTTCTACTGGATCTCTTCTACACTCAACTTTTGAGTCTAGTTTTTATTTGTTGATGAAATTGTCTAATGTATTTAGTGATAGTTTATAGCTTATTTTTAGGTACTCGACAAACATTTCTTGTCATGGCGAAATAAACACTGGCAGAGACACTATGACTTAGGATAGCAAATGGCCCTGTGTCAGATTTTCTCTGTGCGTCCATAAACTGGGATGTTGAAGTTGCCTCCTAATAAGCCCTATAATTGATGGTCTCCCATCGTGCCAAAAATGTATAAAAGATTTAGACTAAAATTCATAAGGCACTTAGTATTACCGTAGAATCCAGAATCCATTCTGTGCAGCGTATTTTACAGAACTTATAAACTGCTCCATGTTCTTGAGATCTATTACTTGGCATACTGTATAGTACTACCACCATATCTCTGAGAGTGTATACATGGAACCAAATGGAGGGTTCCATTAATGTTGGTTCCATTTGTATACACTCAGCGTTTCAGACCTGTAAGGGTCCATTTGGAACCCCCTATAGGAACCGTTAAAGGGATCTGAAGTATGTTCTATACCCGTAACCGCATGTATGAAACCAGGGATATACATTTTTTGTATATTTATATTGTATATTTGCCTGTATACAATGGCATACCCATAGCAGGGACACTATAGGTTGAAAGTGGTTCAGTCGTGATTTGGAATACATATTTAACCAAAGAAAAGTATTAACAAGAGCTTGTGACTAAACAACGGATTCTTGCAGCGGTTTTGGACATGCCACCTGACAGGGACGATATATATAATTCCACCTCAGGACGGAGCTCTGTGAATAATGTGAAAGAGGATGATGAGATGATGAAGTGGGCGATTTTAATCGGGACATCTCTATGCTGCGTGGCTCTGTGGGAAGCGCCTCACCTCATCAACCAGCCTGATCCCTCCCTCCCCATAGGGACCAAACGAAAGGCTGCCTCCCAGCATGCCCTGCTGCGTGGCCTTTTCAATAATGTAGAGGCTAGTGAGCAGAGAGAGAGAGAGAGATGAAATAAAAGGGAAAAATCTACTTCCTCGCGCTGTTGGAGCCGTGACATTTACCTCTAGCCAAGCCCTGAGCGTGCAGCCGTGCACGCACGCGTGTGTGTTTAGGAGGGCCCTGATGTCAGGCTAATGATACCCCCCACTGCCGCACACACACTCTAGGCACAATGCTCTCCTACTAGGGGTGGGGTGGGGGTCGAATGGAAGAAAAAGACTTGATTTGAAAGAGCAGCGGGCATTGATGGTAGAAAAAGCAATGGGAAATACAGATATTGATCCCTTCGACGGAGAGGATGGATGGAGGAATGGATGGATGGAGAAGGGATATAACTGTAAACCCAGCTGACAGGTTGGAGATGGAGAGACAGATATACGAAGGGCAGGGGTGGGGGGATGTATGTATGCAGGGGGAGAGAGACAGTGAAAAGGGGAAATCAGGCCTCATGGGTATATATCCATCAGCTCCACATGTTAGCATTTTATACATCATTTACTGCACACACCATCCCCACCGCATTTATAGTAATGGGACCTCCCCTCCCCACCTCAGTACACAGGCTATCATTATGCACCTGCTCCTCCCTCTGGGGGGTCTCTAGAATACAGTGGTGGGATTTTTTTAATATTTTTAAGTAAAAGTATATCAATAATGCAATGTGAATTCCGGACTTTTACTCGTAACGGAGTAGTTATACATTGCAGTATTGATACTTTTACTTAAGTAAAAAAACAAAAAATAACCTTTTTTCCCCACCACTGCATTCTAGAGACCCCCCAGAGAGAGGAGCAGGTGCATAATGATATACTGTGTAACGAGGTGGGGTGCATGGGGGGAGGGGAGGGGAGGGGGGGTGCATGTGTTTAGTTAGACATACCAACAGTCAGACACACCAGAAAAAGCACAAAAGTATTGGCATCAAAATGTACATACAGTAGAAAGTATATTATACTCATATGCAGAATGTCCCATTTCAGGTTTTCAAATGTATACGTTTTTTTAATTTTTTTATTAGATGTACAAGCAAGTTGTGAGCATGTAGATCAGCTATTTTCAAATGGTCAAAATGTCTATAGGGCACATACGACACATACATTAAGTACAGTATGTGTCGTAATATAGTTACATACATTTTGGCCATAACTAGTAACTAAAGTTTTCAAATAAATGTGGTGGAGTAAAAGTACAATATTTGGATCCGAGATGTAGTGGAGTAGAAGTAAAAGTATTGGAAATTGGAAATACTCAAGTAAATTACGAATACCTCAAAATTACAGTACTTAAGTAAATTGCACCACTGGGGGTGTCACAGACAGTGTGGGCACATGGGGGACGCAGAGATGGAAAAGGAACTTCATCTTGATTCGCATCATTTTGCTGAAACAGTAGATTTGTTTCCCTGTTTGTTGATTGTGACATATTAGCCAGTAGCCTCTGTGAGGGAGTGAATCTGCTGAGGTGGAGAAAACCCCCCGGTGAGGCTTGCCAGTCAGTCATTGTTAGATATAAACTCCCAGCCAGGGGGAAATAAATTATGTGACTCATATGCAATTCAGCGTACTTTTATGCCAGTGAGCTAACGTGACAGAAAACTAGAATCCCTTGCGGTGAGTTGGGACTCACTGGACCAATTTGTATGGGTCGCGACTCGCGAGGAAAGTACCCCTTTATTTACAACTTTTTGTGTTTAATTATTATGGGCGTGTTCGGAGATACAGCACCGGAGCGCACTCGCCTATTAGTTTTCATTGCACAGTATTTCCGAACACGCCCTATTATATTTCAAAAGATGTTATTTTTTAATTTTTATCACAAATAATACAAAAAAATGTATAATAACAAACAAATTCAAACCTTTTTTTCTTAGAGGGGGAAAAGATACTTCATACGTTGTGTTGTGCGCTTGTATAGATCAGCTATTTTCACTATAGTTTAGGTCCCGGGGAGACATACGATACGCTAAAAGGTTTGAGAACCACATACCTTATAAAAATCAGACCTGTCTGAAGTGAGTGGTGCAACAGCGCCCCCTGTTGGTACCCTAAACATAGGGACATACAGACATAGGGACATCACATTGCTGTTCCTTGGAGTGGTTGTACCACTCAATAATACCATGTGGTTCCCATGCAACCAGACATTGAATGGCTCTTCTTCCTCCAATCAATGGTCAAGTCAAAGTGGACTGACAGTTGTAAAAGAGGTCGTGTCTCACTGTTTGCACAGAGAGAGGAGCCAGAGGGGCCAGCTCTTATCTGATGCTGTCAATTAGCATGCAGCTCCATGGAAACAAACAGCAGAATACAAAGGAAAAACATAGTTTCATGCATGTGCGAGCAAAATGACCACCATCATGCAAAGATGGCCAAGAATCTAAAGAAGTAATAATAATAATCATAATAATAATACCTGAGAAATATAGGTTTTGACATCTCACAACAACAAACATTTCAATCCAGATATACAAACCACAAAGAGCTTCAGAATCAATCATTACGTTTAACTTAAAATAAACAACAACCTTTAAATAATTAGTAGAAGGATTTCCTAGAGTTAGGGATAATTGTACAAAGCAAAGAATCTGATAGGCCAATGCTGACCCCATGTGGATGAAATATCTAGCTTTACTAGACTCAGGGACTTTACAGAGTTAATAATCTGACAGGCAAACACTGACCCCATGTGGATGAGCCTAGTCATTGCAAGCAGCTTATTTGGCAGACATGTCCTTCACTATAGATTCACTATAAATTCCCAGCTAAAATACATCATCTAAACCTCATACTAAAGCCATTATGATTATACTATCAAAACCACCAAAACAAAAAGTACTTAGTAGGCTATCAATACTGCAATGTAGAACTACTCTGGTACAAGTAAAAGTCCGGAATTCGGAGTAAAAGTACAAAGGTATTGGCATCAAAATGTACTTTTTAAGGGGTTCGGGTTGTGTATAGTGACCTCGCCATGAAATTAAAAATAATTGCTCCAGTGATTAGAAATTGATAATTCAAAATATGCTCCTCATTTACATTGTATGCTGAAACAGCTCTCAAAGTTACTATTTTAGTACGTAAACAAACACAAACTAATTCAGACAATATAGAGTATCACCAAAACTCATGTGATTTTATTTTTTTAATAAAAATGTTAACTTCTGATTGATTTTACCATTTTTATTAGGACGAACTGGATGCGTGGATCCAGATCTTCAAATAGTCAATTGAGCAATTATTTTTAATTTCTTGTCCACATTTGGAGTTACATCATGGCAAGGTAACTACACAACCCAAACCTCTACAAAAGTGGTCTTACCCTTTAATGTACCAAAAGTAAAAGTACTCACTGTGCAGAATGTCCGATTTCAAGTTTACAATGTATACAATAGTGTTTGAAAATAGCAGATATACAAGCTCACAATGTGTCGCATCGCGACGCATTGTGAGCTCAAGTTGTCCTCTGTGAGCTTTGTCTGTTTTCATTGCAGCTCAAAAGGCTTCAGAAACACAGAGACCACAGAAAATCCACTGAATGTTCAAAGTTTCAGGTTGTTTGGGTGTAATTGAGGTCAATAATAAAACCTGACAGAAAGACGAAAAATAAAAATAAATGAAACCTTTAAGTAAAGTACTTAGTTGCTATAGTTTCCACCACTGCGCAGCAGCAGCTCCCTGGCCAGGTCGGGCCTGCCGCTCTTCTCCAGGCAGCGGGCGAGGCGCGAGGCCGTGGCCAGGTGCTGCGCCGTGGGCGTCCCTCTCCTCCACAGGGCCAGGAGGTGGAAGGCCTGGGCCGAGAGGCGCTCCCCTGCGCGGAGCCTCACCAGCTGGGTGGAGCTGCGGCTCAGGCGCAGGGAGAGGACCAGCAGGGCCACCTCCTCCTCCGACAGCTCCTCGGAAAGCCACCAGAGAACGGAGTCCGACAGAGGCTCTGGAGGGAGGGAGACACAGTGAGAGAACGGAGTGCAACAGAGGCTCTGGAGGGAGGGAGACACAGTGAGAGAACGGAGTCCGACAGAGGCTCTGGAGGGAGGGAGACACAGTGAGAGAACGGAGTCCGACAGAGGCTCTGGAGGGAGGGAGATGGGTTGGGTACAGTGGTGGAGAAAGTACTCAGTTTATTTTTTCATATTTTTTTTAACTTAAGACACTGTTGCATAGAGGGATGAAAGGAGTTGGCTGGAATAAGGAATATACTGTATGTCTATTGTCTAGTAGTGTACCGTACGGAGTGTCCATGGAGAGAAAGACAGAAAACAAGAGAGAGACAGAGCATATTTCACTGACCTGTCTCATCGTATACCCTCACTTTTGCGCTGATGGGTCGGTTGATGGTTCTCTCTTTCTGAAAGGTGACGGGATGGCCACAACATTAAATAATAGTAGAGCAGTGGTTTTCAACCCTTTTCATATCAAGGCCCATTGTTAAATGTGCCACTGAACACATTTTCATGAGATCTAGCCTTGCAGACCCAAAACTAAGGGATATTTTGTTATTATTGAAAAAGTGTTTCCACAATTCCATGATGTATTGATGGTGGTACCATAGGAGAGACAACAGGTAAATGTTGATCAAAATAACAATTATTTTGTACTGTGTAGACTTCTTGTAAATGCAGATGTTTAACAATAATGTAACTTTTGGGAGTGTAAAATGAAACCAAATGGGTCCATTGGTTTAATTTTACACTCTCAAGAGTTAAAGATCCATTTGGTTACCAACTTTCCATCATTTAGCTGGGGACCACCTGGAACCCCCTCAAGGACCACTGGTTGAAAACCTCTTTAATTTAGAGTTAGTTTGTTATATAGACCTATACCTTGGGTAAAGTCAGCGACAGCTTGCACATGGGCTCTCCCAGGTGGCTGATGTTGGAAGGGACAGTCCCGTCCCCTCGCCATAGCAGCTGGTCTCTGGCAATCTTGTAAAAGATGGCCGTGCCCTTGTAATGAGATGAACTGTAGTTCCCGAATGGGTCCACTTCCGTCAGACGCAAGAGGAGATGATTCTTATGCTGACTGTGAAAGGTGATCCGCTCGTATGCTCCGCCATTTTGGTTGCTTTGGGTACCTATTTAAAAGCATGAACCGAAGATGAATGTGAACAAGATGTCTTGCCATGTTGTTGTGTCGTTGCTTTGTTTTTTACTTCCAAATGGACAGCACAGTAGGCCTAGGATTTTCTGAATCGTAGCCTATATCTTTTTTGATTACCACTGATGTGGAAATATTTTGATATACCGGTATCTCTTTTTAGAGACAGTACAACACACATTGAGTGTTAATAAGTAGGCTCTAGGACTGTGTATTAAAGAAGGTAGAGAGAGCGAGGGGAATGGCTTGCAAAGATACAGGCCATAATTGAACCTGATTAAAATCCCGGGAGTCACATTCATGAGGACTTATACACAGACATGGTTAAGCCACCAGGGTGGTAAACAAAACTGTCGACGTTACAAGTGAATTGGTCGTTTTTGTATGACAGCCATAATACCACATACAGTGTACTGTATGCATTACTGTGATCATGGGTGTGATAGTAAGTTTAGTAACACAGCTAGGTACAACTTATGGCTTAAATGACTGTCGACACCATCAAAGGACACCGTAAAGAAATCTGGGCTATTACTGTGGCAGCATGGTGATTTCACCGTTTTAGCAGTGTTGATACGCCTCAATACATGAAAGTTTCTTCAGCACAGACCTCAGAGCTGAGCAAACACATTGACAGTGTCAATTAAGAGACACACACACGCACACACACACACACACACACACACAGCGATAGCCGGAGCTCCATAAACACTGACATTAACATTCCGAACATCAAAGCGGTCGGTCGGACAGGCCCGAGCGAGATTAACTTCATGTTCTGCCGCTTTTGTAAACATATAATTCATCAGGGTTATTGTCAGGTCTATAAGGCATCTGGAGTTGTGGCAACAAGCAGTGGCAAGATAAGACCTTGTTGACAAGGCAGGCCTGTCCTGACCCCACCTGATACCTGGAACAGCTTTGTGTCGGGTCTCGGACGTGCCGTTGCCATAGTCACTACTACTGTGTGTGTGTGTGCGTGCGTGCGTGTGTGTGCGTGCGTGCAATTGGTGTTTGCCATCACGAAATATCTGTTTCTCAAAAGAGCTCCAGTTATTGTTTTCTCGGCAGAAAATGCGTCCTATGTTTAGGATTACATTGTGGAGTTTGTGTTGCCGCAAACACCATTTTTGTGAAATACTGTTTCTGTTCAAAACATGAAGAACAGAGTCAGTGGGAAAATATATAGGAGAGTCAGGATGCTATACTATATAATACTGCTAGATGCTATAGTGGGACTATATAACTCTGAAGTATGAACTCTGTCAATGTTCAGTTGAGAGCACCAACATCTCAGCATATATACATTCTTTTTATTTTTGCTCTCTTTTAGGTTAAGCAAGTATGTGCCTTACAGAATTCCTGTGATTTATCATCAGACCGTAACCTTCCATTTTCGAAACAATGGATGGCCAACACAACTGTAACAAAATGTCATTTACACATGCTTTGCTCCCTACCTGTGGAGATGATGTTGCCACTGAAACGGATGAGCAGTTGGTCTCCCTCGCACATGGGAATCTCCGGCGAGGCCCCCGGAGGCCCCGCGTAGCCCTGGGCCCCGAGTTTAGAAAGTTCCCAGCTCAGGTCTCTGCTGGGCAGGGCGCTCACCAGGATGACATGGGGCTCCTTGAGCTGATGATGGAGGACGATAGTGACGGCGTGGCGCCAGATCGACTCCTCGAGCTCCTCCACCAGGGAGATGAGATTAGAAGGACGCACTGAGGAGTGGAGGCGTACCACTAACAGTCTGGGGAGGGACAGACAGACAGACAGACAGAAAAATAAATTGTGTTTAACTGAGAGATTAGATTGCTGCTGAGTGGAGTAAAGATTAATCCACTACAAGGGCCATTCACATGCAACAGTGAACTACTGTAATATCTAGTCCACTGAATATTAGTCTGGTGAGAAAGGACTTTCAGATAAGGAAGGGGAAGAACGGTACTGAACATGTAGGCTACAGTAGCAGACTATGACGATGCGTGTTCATCAAAAGGATTATTGTTCTGTCAAATCTTTAGGTAATAGTAATAGATGCCTAAATTGTAATTATTTTTAAAAAAGATAAGAAAGAAGGACGTTCAGATAAAGGAGGGGAAGCCAAATCAAGGCCACCAATAAATTATTTGCATATTGCTGTTCATATTGTGATTCCCTATCCAAATTATTATTTTTCAACAGGTCATTTCGGTAATGATGATGTTCTGACTGGTATTCCTGGTATTCATTCCCCCAATGCTTTATCCATGCTATACCTCAACCAACCACATGGTTTATGTACAGTAAATTCCTCATATCATGTCAATTGTGAAGTGAGGGGCACTCCTGAAACCAGACTTTTTCTGTGAAGGAAACTGAGCACCTTTGCACCGCACCGGCCTCTGCTTCTTCAGAGGTGACACCTGGGTTTCAAAGCTTGCACCATCCATAACTTTAAAAAGGAAAGGGATTCAAATTCAAAATCAGAAAGAAATGATTGAAAAACCCTAACTTCTGCCTTTCTCCTTGAATATTACATGTTAAACATTCAAATTGAAGGCACGCAATCACCTCCTCCACTCCTTGTCCTCTTTGTGAGACTAAACTATGAGGTGTTTGGCAAATTAATGTCTACATTAAACCTTGTCAGTTTCTGTACTGGAGCGAGACATTTCACAAAGATTGGACGATTTACTGTCCCTTTTACTACTTGCCTGCAGGTAAATCCTCGATTCCTCACTGAGCTCAGATGAAGGAATCAAGGCAAACAATAGAACAGCTTTGCATTACATTGTTTTAGAAGCTTAGCAGCCCAGAGTGGACAGGGACACAGATTGTTTTCACCTTGTGTTCGGCAAGAGAAACCAAGCGTACATAACAAACAAAATGATATCATTCATGATTGAAGGCGAACACCAGTGCAAGTTGAAATAGGAAATGCTGCTGCTTGACACAGATTGTCAACCAGCTTTACTAAGGAGTTTACATAAACCATTCGGTTGATGTACTGTAAGTATTACGAAAACGTTCTCTTCTGAGGGTCCCTGGCACAAAATATTTTCAGATAGGCCTCTGCAGTCTGTACATATAAATGTGGGAGTCCTTGACATGAAAAAGTTTGAGAACCAGAACCACTGACAAACCATACGGTTGAGGTAGTGTGGGTTTTGAGGGGTTGAATACCAGGAATCCCAGCTTTTAACTAAAGCTGACCGACGGTGAACTTGCTGTTAAAACAAAATCACACCCGTGTGAAGTGAGGGGCGCTCTAATCACCTGCCATAGCTCTCTGTTAGCTCAAAGGACACCAGTCCATTCTGCACGTTCCTGACCGCCACCTTCTCCAGAACGTTCCACTGGTCGTCCTTCCTGGCCAGCAGCAGCAGGAGCTCATTGGCCGTCTGCCTGCGGGTCTTCACGGAGGCACTCAGAGTTCTGAAAGAGGAGTTATTTCTCATTTTTTACACTCATGTCAGTCACAGTTGAGTTTCATGCCACAGCGACCTGCTGAAACTGGATGTGACTGAGACACGTCACATGTCGCCGCTGTCGGGTTATGGTGCGTTCAGACGGCAGCCATTGAAGGAGAGTTGCAACAACTCCTTTCACTTGATGGGGCCAGTCAAATGGTGGCTCTTGACTTCTACATAGACTTCTATTGGCGAAGATCATGGCGAAGTGTGACAAAGTCCTGGATCGGAACTTGACACAATGCACTGGACTCAGGCAACAGCCCAGCTTTAATGATCTTAAATCCCTTTATTTTAAATCGTTTTTTAGTAATAGTACAACATCAGCTTCACGCATCATGGCTGCTTTGTAGTTTCGCGCCGCTGGCTTCTGTTGACAATGAATGGTAGACTGCATCGTTTCATCTGCCCATGTGAACACAACATTAGTCTCGCGTTGCCAGACTGTTGCTTCTCGCAATTTTCAAATGCTTCCATCATACAGTCTGGAGCAACGGAAGCTCTATCATGAGTCAAATATAAAGCGGAAGTGGAGCCTCCTATCCTAATATAAATAGAAATCATCTAAACATAGTATTTATATTAAGGCAAATTCATCAAATCTCTGGATCTCTTCTCCAGCTACCTTAATTATTAAATTAATCTCTGGATCTTGGTCTTGGCTCAGATCCACAAAACTACCGAAAATAGCAAATCTACAAGCTCACAAGTGAGTTGTAGATTGGCTATTTTTGCTACTTTTGTGCTTTTTTAGTTTTTGCTACTTTTTTACGAGAAAGTAGGGCATTCATTCCAGAAAAGTCAACGAAAAAGTTAAAATATGCAGAATATGATGATGATATGATGATGATGTTCTTTTTTTTCTTCTTTTTTTTTTACCTCAGCCTGAGTGAAGTGGGCGTGTCCCGTGGTGGCGCGGCACTGAACGGCCGGGCAATGTGCTGTTCTGATTCCTCCCTTTGCCCCGCCCCCTTCTTCTTGTCAGGATTGGGGGGGCAGGGAAGGGTGAGAGTGAGAGCTCGGCGCAGCGGCTGGGAGGACGGGTGTGTGAGGTAGAGGAGGGGGCTAGTGGAGACCACCGACGGGTACGCATCACTCCTGGACTTGATGCTGGACAGGAGGGCTGCATCCACTGGCTGGATCTGAGGCGGATAAGGCACAGTACTTATGCCCACTAAGACATAATAATATATAATACGATATATACGCCGGTGACCTCGTCAGAATCCCAACCTATACAATTAATACAAAATCGCCTGATCGCACTTATTTCAGCTAATCATAATTATTTTTTCGTAGTATAATCATCCTATATAATATGCACAAAGTGTGTGTGTGTGTGTGTGTGTGTGTGTGTGTGTGTGTGTGTGTGTGTGTGTGTGTGTGTGTGTGACAGTGTGTGTGTGTGTGTGTGGGTGGGTGTGTGGGTGTGGGTGGGTGTGTGTGTGTGGGTGGGTGTGTGTGGGTGTGTGTGTGTGTGGGTGTACAGTAGGCTTTGTGACTTTGTGTACACCATATACTATGCACTGATTTGCTTGTAGAACCACTATATAGTGGTTCTACATGCAAATCAGTGCATTCATCAGGTGTTTTCAGTTCTGAAAATTCATTGCAAAGAATATATACAGTATAGGCAGCAATGAGTTCATAGAAAATGTACTTGTACACGTGTGTGTCCTTATTTCACATTGTCAAATTTGTCATATTTGACCCCACAAGTACACACAGGCTACACATGCAAACACGCATCCTACAGGCCGTGTATGATGGTACGGTTCCGTAGGCCCTGGACGTACTCCTGTGCCTGTTGGAGGCTGGTGCGCTCCTCCGGCACGGGTGGAGGTCCCTCCACCAGCTTGACGAAGTAGTGACAGTACACCTTGTCCATGATGCCGAACATCCCTCTGCCGTGGTACCGGATCCGCTTCAGGTACTTCCCTTTCCTGGAGTACGACTCCGCCACGTGCAGGTTGGACTTGTACTCAACGTTGTGGTTCCGGACGGCCATCTCCTGGGCTTCCAGGAGCACCTCTTTCATGATCTTGGCTCCCTTCTTGTCGTTGAACTCCAGCTGTGCGACGGCGCCATCGACGCTCATGCCCTTGATCAGCTTGGACAGGTACCACATCTTATCTGAGCTGTATTTGATCTGCCGCCGGCAGTGGTGGACCTCCGCCGCTCTGCGCGGCTCGTCCGGCAGCTGAGGAGGGAACTTCTGGAGGTTTTTTCTGTCCCAGTTCTTCATCACGTCCAGGGAGCTGCTGGTGTGGAGACGTGACGACGCGTGGTGACGGCCAACGCCGAAGGCCGACAACCTTGGGAACGCCCGCTCAACACTCCTGAGAAACATCACACCACCGCCGCCTGTCACAGCCGTCGCCATGTTGCTTTATTTCTGCGACGCAAAGTGACGTTTCGCTTTTGTTCTCCCCTTTATGCCGGTATATACGTGGTGATCTCTGTATGCGTCTGTGTTTGTCCCTTATGCCCCTAAATGGAGTTCCGTGTCGGGCATGCCCAAATATGGAGTCTACACCAGTCTATGTACTGTGACATCAAATTGGTGACATCAGGGTATTATAAGGAGATTGGTCAGACTGATATGCCTGATGACATCAGGGATATCCATATATGGGCACAAAAGGGACACAGACGGACAGACACATTTTACCGTCCATCCGTCCGTCTGTCCGTCCGTCCGTCCTTCCGTACTCTGACAATGGGTACGATGGGTATTGCATTACCGCGTGGGGCACGCATTCCCAGCTTTCATTGTTCCTGACTTGCACTTGCACTTGAGTAGGCCAGTTATCAACATCCTATTATTAAAATTTGATAATGGGAGGACCGGCCGGAAGACATATGAATCAGACTTAAGCCTGTGTTATGACCATATATGGGCATAATACTGATGGTATCAGGGATCTCCATATATGGGCATAACATCGACATGGACTGACAGATACAGAGATCTCTTATGGGCATGCAACGTAGTTGTAAGTGCCACGTAACAGCCCATGTTCTATGTCAGGGGTATTCAACTAGATTAGGCCGGGGGCCACAACTGAATGATTGTGTGTGGGGGGCAGCACAAATGTGTGCGTTCTCAAAATGCATTTTGTGTTCAAACAATTCTACATATTTTTTGCGCATGTTATTTTCAAAAATAATACTTTTTTTCATTCAGAAATAATGAATTGCATTTAATGCAATTCATTATTTTTGAATGAAAAGTAGTGAAAATAGCTGAGGTGTCACCTTGTTCACTATTTTTCATTCAAAAATAATGAATTGCATTTTATGCAATTCATTATTTTTGAATGAAAAATACAGAAAGATAGTGAATATTTACGCAAATGTAATTTGTCATAATGATGAATTGTAGTGGTTAGTGCTTAAGAAAATGTCCCCTGTTTTTGAGCGGTGCCCCTGCTCCATTACGCAGCTATGTGTGTCCCTATACGTACGCACGTACGTGTATAATTATGTGTCTGTCTCTGTGTCCGAGCACGGAAATCTGCAACATAGTATCTGTCATTTCTCGACCGTTTCGGACTGTTTCGGGCCACCCCCTGGGCGCGTTCCTGGGGGCCTGGATGTTGTGGGGAGCCCCCGGGGACCCCCACCCGGTACAGTTGCACGGCTCACTTCACACAGGTGTGATTTTTCTTTTCTTGCACAAGTGCATCATTGACCAGATGAATGTCCTACCATTGACTGGGCCACCACAGGGGCAGTGAAGCATCCTGGGAGGTAGTCCAGACAGACGCGGGGGTCCATGGGCAGTTTGAGAGACAGACCCTTCCTGGGGATTGTGTAGTTCTCCCTTCTGAGGCAGGACACCACCGCAAACACACCCAGGGTGTACACTCTCACCTCCGCAAAGGAGCCCTGACAACACACACACACACACACACACACACACACACACACACACACACAGTATCTTAAATCCTCAGTGTTATTCAACTCTAGTGTGAAGATGACATGACAAGGATGTCGTGCACTGAAAATAGTAGATCTGCTATTTTCTGTGTGCGACATATTACACCAAATACAAGACATAAGGGTGCAATTTTTCGGTGTTGGCTTTGACATAATATTCATGTATATATATTCATGAATTCACATCAGATACACCAATCCCCTTGTATATGTGAAACTGTGACAGAGCACTCTATACCCTGTGCCCTCCGTAGGTGCCCTCTGTCGATGCGGGCGTGATGCAGTTTGCTCTCCTCTCCCCGTCGACCACCTTGACCACGACGTCCCTGTAGTTCCCCCGGTAACGTGCCTGGAAAGGCACGATGACGGTGATCGGGAAGCGGAAATGGGCTCCGTCTGGAACTCTGAGCCTGACCACCCTGCTGACCAGCTCCTCGGAGCCCGCCGTCACCATCACGGAGCTCAGTGCGTCGACCACGTCGCACGACATGATGTTGGCCACGTGCCCTGGAGCCGTGACGTAGCACGCGTCTGGTACGTCTGCTTGGCCGCCCTCCAGTCGCCCCGGGAGTCTATAGCAGACGTGATCATTACAGAATACAGTTGAGTATTATTGTCAATCCCACAAATAATGTTTTTGTGTGATATTATAATCTGTCAAGGATATTATTATATATTATAATGAATATTCATTTTTACCATAATGATTCATGAACGGTCAGCCAAGGTTGATGATGCGGTTAAGAGTGACAGGGAAAATAAGGGGAAAAAATCTAATCATGTCTAGACAAAATGCAGACGCAGACCAGCAATGTCCTGCTTGCTGATCACAGAAGAACTAATTGGCTTAAAAACTGATATACTTGAACAGAGACTGTGATATCCGTTACTCACCCCACAGTCACCCATTCACTATTTCTCTCATCTTCATTGGTCTCCTGCGGGAAGACTGCGATGGCTTCTGGGGAAATGGGCTGCTGTTCAATATCACAGACTGGCCTGACCTCTGTTGAATCGCTGCATTCAGATCGTCCCGAGCTAGAATTGGACATTTTATCCTCGTCGAGTGACCTTTGAGAGAGCAGTGCTGGCTTCGTGTGGCTTTCCATGTCTTTGTCTCCATCTCCGCCGTCCTGCTCACGACCCGAGAACCCGAGAGGGTCAGAGGGAGAGTCGACGGTGCGCTGTCCGGGTGTCGTTGGGTCAGGGCTTGAGGATTCAGAGCCACTGGTTCCCTGAAATGTTGCGAGGACTTCCTCCGTTGTGCACGTTCGATCTACTTGCGTGGCGGCCATGGCCTCCTCGGTGTGTGACGTCGACATGGCCCCGTCCAGTTTGGTGCAGATGTGGTCCAGTCTGTCCACAATGCTCCCTATGTCACCCAGGACCCCCAGGAAGGTACGGGTGAAGTGGTCCGAGCAGCACGTGGTGCTTTCAGTTTCTAAATGATGTGGAAACACAAAAAGAACAGCACAAAAAGCTGAACTTAGACCAATACATTATAGAGTGATTAGACCACCATTGTTTCTCCACGAACATAATGAATATTAAATCATTTCAAAATATTACTTTCACGTAAGACTAAGCAATATAGGACAATCCACTACATTATTCTGCAGTCTAATTTTAGTTCTAAACTTCACAAAGAACATATGTTGAAATTGAATATTGAGCATACCATGCCATGGGAAATGTACAATGTATCATGCAAAGGTTGAATAGAAGAGAAGTAGGCTACTGAACTTGGGAGCATCATGCTATGGTATTTACATTGTAAGCCTTGATATGCCTCTTACTATTGCCAGACTTAGTATGCCAATGATTTGTATTAGATAGACAATACAAAACTGTAGGAGTCATTCACAACAAATCACTTATATCAACTGCAAGTGCATTCACATCACCTTTAGAAAGTGTGTGTGTGTGTGTGTGTGTGTGTGTGTGTGTGTGTGTGTGTGTGTGTGTGTGTGTGTGTGTGTGTGTGTGTGTGTGCGCGTGCGTGTGCGCGTGCGTGCGTGCGTGGAATTGCATTCATGGAATTGCATTCATGATTAGGTGTATACAGTAGGCTTTGTGTATACCATAGTGGTTCTACAAGGTTACTAGGTGTTTTCAGAAAGTTATTACAGGTTCTGAAAATGCATTGCAAAGAATATAGGTATTAGGTAGCAATGACTTCATATTAAAAAGAAAATTTACTTTTGATTACATAAGTATTATTATTATTTTAAAGCAAGTACGACTCTGGGATTGTTTATACTTTGGCCACCACTGTGTAGGCCTATCTACTCGTATATCGCTTTTTAAATCAAGTCTATCTCGCTCCATTTCCACGAGACGGAGAGACACAGTAGTATATGCAAACAAGACAATCCACGCCTCTCTTGGCATGCCATGACAACATATTAGATGTTACTGTTTGCTTTTCAAACAGCACACAGGCTTTCAGATGAGACTATTACCTGTCCCATTTTGCTCCTCCTGCTGGTGTTGGCCCTCTGGTGGACAAAGAGGAGCAGACGTGCAGGCCGGGCCTCCAGTAACAGCAGCTTGTCTCCAGGCTGCCACTCTGTCTGAGTGTAGGACACACAGTTCCCTCAGCAGTCTCAGCACGCGCTGCTCACACTCGCTCTTTTTAGAGCCTCCGCCGGTGCTCCCTATATTTATTCCTTCTTCCACTGTCCTTCTTTCACTTCTTGCTGTCTCCTTTGCTGGTGGTGGTGGTGTTGGTGGCCACAGTGCTCTTGTTGTGTCCCCCGCTGTGATTGTGATGATGGGCCCTCTGTCACATGCTTCTCCTCCTCCTCTTGTTGTGTCTGCAGTGCTGCTGCTGCTGTGACGCTGCTGGGAGCATCTCATAGCTCCCAGCTCCAGGAGGGTTTCAACCAACTGGCCGAGGATTCTGTGCTCTCCATCTCTGCAATGCTGAGACCCATCGCCATCCATCCTTAAAGGTCTGGTGACATTAAAAAAAACATACCGGTATGTTTTTGTAATTATTATTATTCGTTTTTTTAAGGTTTTCTGAGCTCAATTGCACCCAAAAAACATTCAGTATAGATTTTCTGTTGTCTGGGGTTTTCTGAATAATTCGTCTCAAACAAGTGCTCTGATTTGCCTGTGGACTGTGATGTAGTTTACTAAACCCCATACCACAGACAATTGATCACGGAATGTTCAAAGTTCAGGTTGCGGGTGCAATTGAGGTCATAAAATCTAAAAGAAAAATTAATGAAAATGAATGTCACGAAACCTTTAAAGCTCCTAATGAGTGTTCAGCAGCAACAACAACAACAACAACAACAAATCACTTACAGTACGTCAGAGTGGACCATAGTCTCATGCAGTAGTATTCAATCTAGCCTGTGTTTCCCTTAATAGCAAAAGAAAACAAATAGCTGTTTAATGAAGTTGGATATAGAAATGGAGGTTCACAAGTAAGCCACGCATGTTCAACACCAGGGAATCTCTGACTGTACAATCTAATCAATATTTGCACTTGACTTAAAAAAGAAAACGAAAAGAAAGAAAAATCTGTCGTCCCCTATATGTTTCTCGTCCTGGGTTAAGTCATACTAGAAGCTGCAGTCTCTCCAAGCCTTGCTTGCACACTGACTGTATGTCCTTGCCATTGACTGTGACCACTGTGCTATCTTGGTTTACAGGAGCCAATGCTGTATTTACAACAGTGCCAGGCAGCAGTAAAGCATGTTGCCAAGGAGACCCCCCAGGGGGGGCGTGGCAGGGGGAGACAAAAGAGTGGCCAGTCTGAAGGATTCAAAGGAAGAAAAACTGCTGTCCTCCAGACATCTCTCTCATCCCTATACTGTCACTCTCTTTAGCACCTTTTACAAGCACACAGTAAAAACATGACAGCTCTTAAACCTTAAGCCCCCTCTTGTCAAACGAATCGGTCAAAAATAGAACGGCGATCAATCATAATGTACGTCATAGAACCATTGCCTTTACAGTAAAAAACAGCATTCTGTAAATAATTATGGCAAATCATATACAAAAATAAATAAATTTTGTGCACCATATCAAACAGTGTGATATACGATTTCACCTCTCCTCACATTGATGTTTCACAATGAATTGTTGCCAGACAATAGTAGCCAATCACAGCCTAAGTGCCACTGGGATATGGGGTCTAAAATGTGAAAGGTGCACCCATGAGAACGTGTGTGGTGAGAAATGGCTCTTAAAGAATACTTCCTGCATTCCTACATTTTTTAAGCATTGTTTTCTATCAGTATCAAACTGACATAATAAGCAATCTGTTAATAATTTAGCTGTTTTCTCAAATCTTAATGTGCATTTATAAATATACTGTATATGAATGTCACAATTAGCACAATGCGTTATGGGCTTGTAAAGCTATAGGGTCTACTTGTGCTATTGGTGTGCACCACCACCCACACACAAATAAGTATAAATCATGGTTAAGTCCACAATGTGTGCTCATTTGCATACTGTAAATATCAAAGCAGATGTTGGACACAATTCTCAAGTTAATTGAATTAGACTTTGTAAGAGTTATTCTGGCTGGCTGGCTGAAATAAACTTTCAGGCTGAGGAACAGAAGCATGAGAGTCGAGATAACGATCTGTTTTGTTGTGACAAATTATGGGGGGAAGAAAAAGTGAGGGTGGAAGCCACTTTATAATTGCCATATTTAATAATATTTAATAGCATTTATTACACACCCTTTACAGTGTTTTATAGCAGAATTAAGCACTTGTGATAAGTGTGATAAGTAAACAGGTAATACATTAATAAACAGACAACACAGCTATGACAATTACTATTGGTATCCTCATTTGAAAATGTATTTTCTGTTTACAGAGCTGGAGAGAGGGAGAACACTTATTTAAAAACAACAAAACTCTGACCCATCATGACATTAGGTTACATTATATCCTTATACTACAAACTTATACATCTTTGGGGTATTCCTGAATCTTATGTCATATTATGGTACATAATTATGCAATTCTTAATCCATAAGACACAGTACAGATTCCACTAGAAGGCTTATTCAATTGAGCCATTTACACATATATTAATTGCATTTCTGTTATATTACATTTGCAATTTACGTGGAATCTTTCACAGACTTTCATACTAGGCTGAGGAATATATCCCACCCTTTTCACATTGGCCAGAATTACAGCGCCACCAACAGGTGGATCCGTTGTTGTTCTTGTTGTAGTAACGACCCAGCAGACTCAAACAAAAGAGGCTGATAACCCCCTTGGGCCCCCTCAACTCTCACTATAACTAGACACTTTACCTCCCCCCCCCCCCCCCCCCCCCCCCCCCCCCCCCCCCCCCTCTCTAGCCTACAGGTAAAAATCTCTTTCTCTCTCTTTGGATAATGATAGACACAATATCCGTGGATATACACGGCTTCAGATAAAGTTGATAGTCAAAGTTACTTTAAGCAACTCAACTCATATAAAACACTGTCCAAGTATCCCAAACCATTTGCCTGCATACTGTTTATAAATCAATACATTGAAACTGGGACTCAACTGATGCAAATTACAGCAATGTTGTTATTCAATTGAACTTACATATCTATAACCATAAGTGTTCACTTCGTAAATGTGTGTCAACCACTCCCCCCATCCTCTGCCAGAATACTGCGAATACCTTTGAACTGTCTCTTTTTAGATGGCCCAATATGAATATCAGAAAGAGTACAGTATAGCACCATCTTGTGCCGGATTCTTTACACTGCACTTTACGGAAGAACACATTCTCGCACGCACTCACTCACTCACTCACTTAAGTTATTAATGCAATTTCCTTTAATATTATTATCCTATTGTTTTTATGCAAGGGGCATGATAGGCTACCTCTATATTTAGCCTTACTTGTCAAAGACTATAAAATCAGGGTTTAAATTAAATTAAATTTGCCATTGCCAATTAATTTGCAACAACAGCACACTGTTGGCTGTCGTCATCCACCGCACTGTCAGTTTGTCACGTCATTGTTGTCACGCATCAATTTCACACACAGCAATGAAACGGAATTCCATGACCATTTTCGGCCATGATATCTACGGTAACGAAAATGATAGCAGAAACTATTGCGTTTCCTTTGAATTACTAAGGTGTGTGTGTGTGTGTGTGTGTGTGTGTGAGAGAGAGTATTGAGTAAATTAAGCTGGTGCTCCATTCCTTTCTGCCTTTCTGAATGCATGGCCTGAGGGTCCCATGGATCAAGCTTCAACACGCATATTCTTTGAACACATTGCTGCCTTGCTGTTCTTGTGTCTGCTTCGACAACATGAATCACCACTGGAGAACAATTTGAGTTCAAAATATTTCCTGCTTCTGTCAATTCAAATCATAGGCAGGCTCACTATAGACTATAAAGAGCCTGCAGCCTACTGACAGCCTTTCTTTCTGTGGAAAGCATGTAGACTACAGCTAAAAAATATAATATTATATAAAAGATAAGGATTTATAGCATAGCCTATATCAATTATAACAATGCATACTGTCAACTCATGATGATACTCATATTAGCCTTTATTCCTTTTTTAGTAGGCCTATATATCTTATCAGTTTATATTGGCTCTATATACTTTCTACTTTTGGTACTTTCAATACATTGTTATTTATACCAATTGTACTTTTGCTCAAGTACATTTTGAATTCCGGATTTTTGCTTGTAACAGATTATTTCCTAGTGGAGTATAATTCTCTCTCTCTCTCTCTCTCTCTCTCTCTCTCTCTCTCTCTCTCTCTCTCTCTCTCTCTCTCTCTCTCTCTCTCTCTCTCTCTCTCTCTCTCTCTCTCTCTTTCTTTCTTTCTTTCCGCCACATGCCAGCTGGGTCATTGTCATTGAGCCAAGTGAAATGGGCGTGGAGACCGTTCAGTGCAGTGTGTGCCTGAACAGGCATGGAAAGGAAACGACTGTCAACACGCACGTTCTCCAAGTGATCAACAGCTGTAAACAGAAAGTACAGCCGCCACACGCCGCGGCACCTGGACATGACCATGCACAACAATACAACACATCTACTAGTAGGCTACTACGGATACAACACAATAATACATCTTGTGCTTCTCTCTCACGCCACAGGTATTCAGGTAAGTTTACACCAACGAACAGACACATGGCGCTGCGAGGCGCTGTATAAATCGTATCTACCGGTAATATTATGCGTTCTAAACGCGTAGGCTTCGCTTGGTCCAGGCGGCAGGCCCCACACACAGTGGCGGAAACTCCGTGGGTTCAGAGGCGCGATTGAACCCCCTGGCATTTTGGCAAAGGCGCGACTGAACCCACTGCATTTTGGCAAAATACACGTATACAGTCACATACCTTTACGAGGGGTTACAATTCAATTCAAAGGGGTTTAATACAAGATAGGTGTTGGGCCGCCGCGCATGCCGCATTCAAATGCTAATAAGGTGGCTTTTGTTCGAAAAAACAAAACTCGTTTTTTTTCCACCGCTGGGGGGGGGGGGGGGGGGGGGGAGGGGGCGTGGCTGCTTGAACCCCCTGCCGTTATAAGAACTTTCCGCCTCTGCCCACACATGTGGAGTTATAGGCTAGTTATAATTAAATGACGTGGAGTTGTGGAGTGGAGTTGTTTCTTGTTTGTTTTGCTTGTTTGTTTTGTCTCTCTCTCTCTCTCTCTCTCTCTCTCTCTCTCTCAATTCAAAGGAGCTTGTTTCTTGTTGTTTCAACTGGTTTGCTTCTCTCTCTCTCTCTCTCTCTGCTTCTCTTTGTAGCTTTCTTTCCCCTCTCTTTCAGTAGGAATGGGGGGGGGGGGGGGGGGGGCTGGTCCATCATTCATTACAAATTAACATTTAGCGTAGAATGATGCTTGTTGACTATATAGGCTACTGTAGATAAACATAGGTAGTGGTTACTTGTTTTTTTGTTTTTTTTCCCGTCAATGGGCATTGTCTCTGTTGTGAGCCAAAATGAATATAGGCCTATATTGGCAGTTACAGTAGACTAATTAGTATACATTTTGAGTTTCATTTAATGTCACTTTTACAATCTGTGAAGCTTGTTGGTAGCCTACAGTACAAAATATATCACACCCGTGTGAAGTGAGGGGCGCTAATATATTAAAGTCTAACAAACATTAAACCCTCTTTATTGTTAATGGCATTTGATGTTTGTGGGACAAGATGATGTAAATTTCCCTTCATTGTCAATGGCGTTTTTAATGTTTGTTTAACTAAAAACAAACATTAACCCTGTTTAACCCTGTACATTATTGAGGGGCAAGCGCCCCTCAATAATGAAGACAACCGGAAACGCTTTGCTGACGCTGCAAGTTACAGCGTGGGTGGAGCTTCATTGATGTTTAAAAACCTGGAAGAGGCTCCTGCCACTCGCGGCATCATGCCACCCCTTGTTGTGTATATCTGCTTGTAGTACTGTACCCATTCTGAAACATGCCACTAGCACTAGTGTTGTTGCCAGATTCTGCAGAGAAACAAGCAGTGGCCAGGTCCAAAAGATTCAACTAATAGCGGTTCTCAAACGTTTTTTGACGGTGCACCCCCTGTTACATCCTGACCTAGCTGACCCTGCTGTAATCTCTAAGTACTGGACCCTCGTCTAGTTCTGACAGACAGGTAGTGTGTGCAGGCTGGGTGGTGTGTGATAATCCGGTTGAAATATTCCTTCGGTTCGGCGACAGTGGCGGCGGGCCCGGGAGAACAATAACGCGACACGAGACAGTATCACGCTAAAGGTTCACAAAGTTATTACACAAACAGGAAGATATATAGTGCTGGATCATAATGACGTGACAATAAGATATGAGACAAAATAACGTGCCTAATGCAGCAAGGCTGACCTTGCTGCCGCTGAGATGTCTCTCGTAGCCTATCTATAAAGTATGCTACAGTTCAGGCAGTAACACAGTACATATCAAGTACACTGTATCTCAAGTTCAAGTACACAGAGTACACAGACATGGGCAACTCATGATTATAACACCCCCCAACGCCCAGTCTCGTTGTATTTGGCCGAAAATGATACATTATTATATACATTACCAGTAAGACGCCTGAGGGCGAGAATCAAGTGCACGTGCACACATCCGCCTGGGTGACATCAGACTGCTGGGCGAGCGCTGCTGCTTTGGCATGGGGGCGTCAGATCAACATAATTATGGAATGAATTCTGTACCGGCCATATATGGAGCGTGTTTTGAGTCTACAGGGTTTGATGAGGATGGAATGTCAGAACAGGTCAGCTCCATATATGGAGCTCTAAGGGTGGCAGCGTCAGTGTCAGCGTCAGTGTCTTGAGGTTACAGGGTTTGCTATTTAACAAAACAAAAAAACAGTTTTGAATATTTTTAAATATTTTCTGAAACATTTTAAATACTCAAATATTGTATGGGAGTCACAAAACATGTTAAAGGAGGGTTTTTTACTTCCTTGACATGGAAATGTTTGAGAACTACTGATTTCAATAACATCAGGAAGCAATCCCAAATAATCAAAGTGCACTTTAGAAACAAGCCCAAGCCAAAAACTACCCCTTTTAATAATAATAATAAGCAAGCATACTTGGCCACACTGACTCAGAAACATACCCGGCTATTTCTCTGAACCAGGAAGGGGATGGAATGCATGATGTTGGACTTTGTGTTCACCGTTGACAGGCTGGGGGATGTTCAGAAATGTAAGGTGTGTGTTCCTACATGAATGCACGAGGGGGAGTGAGTCATTCATACTACAGTATGTGCAAAAGGTTGCTGGTGTACCATGCTTGTAGTACTGACTCGACTCTGACTCATTTTATACGCTATATAATTATACGCCCCTCCTGGCAATCATGTAAAACATTTCCAACCAATGCGTTTGTGATTTAACGCAATTCAACGATCACCTATTGCCGACACTTGGTTTTTTTGTCTGTGCATGTGATGTGTGGAATGCATTATAGACGCCTTATCAGACGACGTCACACTGATAAGTACCAGCGGGCGGCAATGGCTGAGGGGTGGACCGCATGGGAACCGCATGGTTCCCAGTTCGAACCCGGGCTCCCCCAGAGTTGGTGTCGAAGTGTCCTTGAGCAAGACTCTGAACCTCTAATTGCTCCCGATGTGCAGCTTGGGGCCTTGCATGGTCGTCTGTGTGTGAATGGGTGAATGTTATGCACAATCTCTGTAAAGTGCCGTGGAAAAAGGCGCTATCCACCTTTTTCCTGTAACCCATGAGTCTTTGCTTTTGTGTGTGCATATTTGCACAAGTTCCTCTTTCTCTTGCTGTTTTGCAAGAGAAACAAGTGGCCGGGTCTATGAAAACGAGCACAAATGAAAATAGCTGATCTACAAGCTCACAGCGACACATTGTTGTACATCTGTTATTTAAAAACACATTGAGAATAAATCGAAATATTTTGAATATTTTAATTAAAAAGGCACACAATATTTTCAGATGGATGTCTGTGGACAATTTCATATTACATATATGTTCCTTGACGTGAAGAAATGTGGGAACCACTGGTTTAAACAACAATTTAGGAAGCAAGCCCAAATAAGCAACTACTGTACACTTTAGAATCAAGCCCAAATCATGGGCAAAGCAGACATGGCAACACTGCCCGAAGGAAGCAAAGCACCCGCACAAGGAGCCCCAGTACCTTGGCAGGGAAAAAGGTGAATATAAATGCACCATTTACCATTTACCACCAGCATGCGCGTGCATGCCGGCAGCACATGAACCCCGCCTCTCATAAGATGCAATGGAAAAGTTGTTAAACTGCACTCATGTGTAAAAATACTGTTATGCTGTTTTTCTCCCAGTGTGACGGAAGAATGATTAGGATTTTTTATTGTGATCTCTCGCCCTTGAAATATATATTCCTTGGTTTATGTTGTGTGAACAATAATAGCAATTCAAAGCAGTCGTCCTCAAAACCACACCTGCAGTCGCTGTCATAAGAACGCAGGGAGCGCTCATTATCACGGCAGCAGAGCCTGCTCGTTCACACGCAGCCGCAGCCCATCAAGTACATTTTGAAATGTTATGCTCCGTCCCTCGAAGGTGTCGCGCACGCAGACTAGCAGTCCTCTAAACTCGCAACAGCCACATCCGTCATGCGATGTGAGCTTGTATATCAGCTGTTCTCTGTGCGCAATACTGTTGCGCAATGAAGTAAGAACTGTTCGACTTGTAGTATAACATATACGGTTACCGCTTACAGTCGTACAGTTCCACATGACATTCCAAAGCACTCTTATTTTGTGATGATCTCCTTTGGCTGTACACTGCTATTGATCTCGTCAACTCTGTGCACTTTCACACTGGGCAGTGGATAAGTGTGTGTGTGTGTGTGTGTGTGTGTGTGTGCGTGCATGCGTGCGTGCGTGCTTGCTCTTGTGCAAGTGCCGCGTGGGTGGTCTTATTGTGCTAAAAGCCAAAGAAATGGAGCGGTTCAGGGCAAATGTGCCAGTAATTATTGGCGTACGTCTGCTTTTCTTGCTGCTGCCTGCCTGCACGCCATCAGACAATGCGGCCTTCTACTATACATGCTGGTTCAGCTCTCGCCTCTCCATCTCTTTATACTGTAGAGCTAGCTGCAAGCAACTCTACGTTTTTTTAATTCATTTTTTTTATTTCTTGAATGTAGTCTTTGCAACACCAACCATTGACGGTATCTGATTGTATTAAACAGTGATGGAAAAAGTACTCTATTTTATTACTTAAGTACAAGTAGTGCTGCACAATTAATCGAAAAAAGATGGGAGATCTAGATTCAGACACCTAATGCAATCTCACAAGAATAACGCACGAATTGTGAAGAAATAGAATGGTGCAGCACTAGTTGGCTGTCCAATTCATTTTAGTTACTCTTGCGTTTTAGCTTATGGTTTTTAAATATGGTTAAGTACAGTAGCCTACTTACGTAAATGTACTTAGTTACTTTTCACCACGGTCATTGAACAAGAAACTAACCAACATTGCAGCTGTACGGAAAGCTTGAATTATCCTATTTCTATCTGCAAAGTTTTGACATAGACACAAGAACAGCACTAGACAGACTTACATAAAAGACAGTGTACTGTACATCCATAATTGATAACATAATCATAAGACATATTAAAAAAAAAAATATATATATATATATATATATATAAACAAAGAAAAGAAAGTAAAGGGTATATTATTATTTAAGTACATTTTGAATTCCATACTTTTTCTTGTAACGGAGTATTTCTATATTGCAGTATTGATAATTTTACTTTAAGTGAAAAAATACTACTTTTTTCCACCACTGCACTGCACTAGAAGGATGACAAATCCAAAAAGATGTCCAGCTAGTGGCTTCAGTTCTGCCAAGGCCTCTGATCATAGACGCTTGATGGTAAAGCTCCAATGGGATCAGTGCTTGCTTCATCACGGGTCTCAGATTTGAGTTGGTACACTTTGAGTTGGTACACGGTGTTGCAGTTCAATGCATCCCTGCAGGGGAGAGACCAAAGGCAGAGTAAATGAATGCAGTATATGAAGCTAGCAGAACTAAAAGGTCAGTTTGTCAGCTCAGATGGTGTGGGAAAGGGAAGGGAAACGAGACGCTCACGCGCACACATGCACCCCCACGCACGCACACACACACACACACACACACACACACACACACACACACACACACGCACGTGTAATTTCCGGTAAGTATTCACAAACAATCTCATGAACAACAGCTGTAAAAGAAAATGTTTCATCTCAAGGTATTGTTACCAAAGCAAATGTTACATCAATGAATGTTAAACGAATGATTTGTCAGTTAGCTAAACATGTCTATGGGCCTTTAACACTTTAGCTTTCTTTTTTTATTAAAATTAGTTTTTGCCTTTATTTTACAAGGAAGTTATTTGAAACCAAAGATCTCCTTTTTGGCAGCATGGGCAGCATGGGCAGCAAGATTAGAGGTTATGGGTGTGTTTACAGTATGTGGTTTCAGAGACACACACGCACACACACACACACACACACACACACACACAAGACGGTTTCTGCCATGAAAATAAGGAAATTGAACAACCACCTGCAGGAACCCATGTACTCGCTACTCGTCTGTTGGTTCCGTTAAGTTGATAATATTTATTATTGCTAGCTACTGAGATCTGATCCTTCGTTTGCTGTTCTTAGTAGAGAGTCTTTTCTGAATGAAGATTGTTAGTTTTCCTTCCTGGAAAAGTGATTTTCTG
Organism: Protomyctophum bolini; assembly: GCF_963924005.1. NCBI lineage: Eukaryota > Metazoa > Chordata > Actinopteri > Myctophiformes > Myctophidae > Protomyctophum > Protomyctophum bolini. The sequence goes on along the minus strand of NC_137881.1, from coordinate 21,142,688 downwards.
TGTCATTTGAAACAGACAGGAAGACATGAGCAGCCGAAAGGTTAACAGCAGTCAATCTCACACTTTTATTATAAAGCTAGTTAGTTTGACTAGGGTTGAGAACCCCTGGTTTACATCACGTGCCTACAGTATTCTGCAGAATAGCGGTGGCACTTATTTGCTTTTGTATAAATTCAATAGTACTGTAATCTATACTTCAGCTTGAATGCCGTAATTTCACTTTTACAATATTGCGTTTAAATTGGCTCTGCTTTGTGATAAATGCGTTGTTTGGATACAATTGTTTCACAATTCAGTGACTGTGGACTCCTTGATCACAGAGCTACAGTATATAAGGTCTTACTAAAGTTCAACATCACTTTTCTTTCTAAAACATGTTGGCATTTTCTTTACTTAAATTGTATAATTTTACCTTTCTCTTTCTTTTTTCTACAGGAAATAACAACTCTACTTTTTGAGTGATGTCTCCTTTCCTGGCACGTAGCGGCCGCTCCCTGATGTGGCAGCCTTGGGTTTAGAGCGCTATGTCGGAGCCTCTGGAGCCCAGTGAGGAGATGGTGGCATGGTTGACCAACCTGCACCTGCCCCAGTATGCCCTCTGTTTCCAGCTCGGGGGCTACCAGGCTCTGGAAGACTGCAAGGACCTCACAGATGAGCGCCTCCTTGGACTCCGCGTCTTCCCTACAGGCCACCGCAGGCGCATCCTCCGGGCTTTGGAAGCGCTCGGGTTGGTCGGAGAGGAGGTAGAGGAGGAGGTGGGGAAAGAGGAGCAAAAAAGGGCCACGCGGAAACCCGTGACGCATCCGAGACATGTCTTCCCGAAGGATGGGAGTAGGGCGACGTCGTGCCAACGTCCCCAGCCAAAAGAGACGAGGGAGTCCGCCTTGGATGGGAGTCAGTCGTTGCCTCCGGGAGTGGGACTGGCGGCAGTGACCGATGGCATCTCAGGCGGGGCCTCCCTTGACCCACCCCAGCCGGCACCGCGGGACCCCCGTAACATCCACAGACACTCCTCGGCCTCCTTATCAACCAGCAGCAGCGATTCCCTCTCCGTCTCCCCTCATTCTGAAGTGCCCTCCGACTGGGACGTTTCCTCCGATGACCCCTCGTTTTCTAGCACAGACTCCGCCCCGTGTCCGGTCGACGTCCCGCTCACGGCCTCGTCCTCCGCCGACGACCCCGGGGTCTTCCAGGGGCAAATGGTGGACAACAGCATTTACGAGGGAGGGGGTGCCAGCTTCAAGGCTCACAAGGGTCCGCGGCCCACCCGCTCCTACCGTCTCCGGCATCGGCCTGTCCCTGCCATCCCGAAGCAGATCACACTGCCACCTCAGGACTGGTACGTTTACACGTAGACAGTTGCCCATGTATGCGTTAAGTCACAGTTCTCCGTTTCAGCCAATCTGCAGCAATTCATGCTAATGGGGGTAGCATGAATGGGGTCGGGTAGGGCTCAGGCTAAAATAATACAATGATAATATTACATACAGCTCCATCTCAATGAATTTGAATATTGTGTCAAAGTTCATTTTCTTCTGTAAAAGGATTCAAAAAGTGAAACTTTCATATATTCTCAATTAATTGTGCATAAAGTGAAGTATTTTAAACCTTTTTTTGTTTTAATCTTGATGATTACGGCGTACAGCTCATGAAAATCATGTGCTCATGTGTGTGCAAGCACTGAGTTGAATGTGTCAAGTAGACAGACAAACCTAACAATACATCAATCTGCTTATCAGCATGAGATCACAGCTCAACAACAATATAAAATATAAAACATGTTTTTTTTCTCCTTTGTAATAATAAGTGTTGTTAAACTAATTAAATGAATAGGTTTATTTCTACTTTGTGTGTGTGTGAATGATGGAACCGCACTGCCATTAAATAAACTCAGCCGGTGTCTGGCATGAAAAGTAGATTAAATGCAACATTCTCTCTCTCTTTGTGCTACTGTACTCTATGTGATTTACACCTACGTAAGTTACGCAGCCTTTTCTGCCAATAACCGACTCTTTATTTATTTTTGACAGACTTTAGGTTGGGCTTGGGCTTTAATGCACTCTGTCTGTTTGTGTAATGTATGTATTCAACTTTTTGACGTAATTAGGCAGCCGTTTTGTACCGAATTTAACCACTTTCACATGGTGTCCTTGTCCTTGTTTTGGGCATGTCAGGCTTCTGAGATGTTTCAATGGTTCTGAAAATTAAACTCTCAAAGTCTCAAAACAAACGGTTCTTAAATAACCAATAAGTCCAGCTTAAACCTCCAAGCTTAAGCCTGACTTATTGGTTTCCAAGAAAGTGAACACCACATTGTCAGCATGCAAAACACAGAAGGCCACCATCTTGTCAATCATCAATTGACACACACACACACACCCACACACACACACACACACACACACACACACACCACACCACACCACACCCGCGTCTTCCTGTGGTATTACCTGTGCGGCTACAATACTTACTTCAATAATTAGCTGATTTCTCTTCATACTCAGGAGTGCACCACCGGCGCTAGTGCTAACAACCAGCCCCGAACACCACCCCTGCTCCCTGCAGGGTCCCCCTGGGGCCAACGACCACATACAAAAAGGTACAAAAAAGTTTTTTCTTTTTTTTTGTTGCTTCATCTCTGCGATGAATATTTCATTTGGCCAGTGGAGTCAGCAGTGCTGGTGTTCGCCCCGGATGACAGAATGGAGGGTAGTGTGTGTGTGTGTGTGTGTGTGTGTGTGTGTGTGGCTAGGTGGGGAGGAGAAGTGGGAGGGTGGTATAGGGGTGGCTGCTCTGCTCTGCGGGGAAAGTGTTGGTGCTGCTTTTTGCGTGCGAGTATCCCACACGGGAATATGGGCTTTCTTTCACTTTCTGCTGTCCCGACACGCACACCAACGTTTTTAGAAATGCTTTTACTCTTCTTCACAATACACAATCTTGTCGTACAGTATACACGCAAGTATGATTTGAGATCTTTTTTGTAATGTAATAAATTGGACCCTTATGTATAAATGTATTGGTCTGTACATAGGGGTGTGTGTCACTGTCTCTGTGCAGGCAGTTGGCTAAGATGATGCAAGATGATGTGTGTTAAACAGATTTCTGGAGCAGAGTTTTTTCTCTATGTACTGCCTGTATGTCCCCACAAAACTAGGACAATCGCAGCAAGCTTTATCTGTATCAGACATTTCGAACCTGTGGGCACGCTGCCCTAGCACCCACTGGTGAGTCGTGAGGATATTGCAAGTGGGTCCCCAAATAATTGGCAATACACAACAATTTGAATGATAATGTAACATTAATATTTAAAACGGTGTTAAAAGAACACTGTCATGTTCTTTTCTCTTTAAAACATTTTAAAAAAAGCGTTTCACCTATAAATAGGAACTTAAAGTTACCACCACCAATCCACGCCACCACAACACAGTCGATTGGTCATGAAAATGAACATTACCCGAAAACTGACTAAGAAAACGCAAATATTACTGTTGCTGAATTAGTTAAATCTTCACTAGAAACAAACTGTATCAAATATGACTGACTGATGTTCGTAAACGATACAGAGACACCTCCGACAATATCGCAGAGACAGTGATTTATATATATATTCGCCTTTACTTGTCTTAAACAAAAGAATACTGCAGTGTAGAAATACTCACTCACTCACACGTTGTACGACGAAGAATAAATCTGGCATCACTGCGCTTCACTCACTGTGGGAGATGTCTTTTGTTGGCCCATGTATGGACTATACCAAAAATAACAAGTTTACCTCAGTGTTTGGGTTGGGAGTTGGGACAAGTTGTGTGTCTGCTGTCTGCGTGCATGACTGGGTCATCACGCAGTTAGATGCGCGCGTTTTAGCGGTGGTTTTGCCTGGAAGGCTCTATGGTGACACTCACTCTTGAACGAAGTTGAACTGTGAGAAAGTGACATTCACACACGCCCTGAAATGAAACGCGTTCACAATACCGTTCATCAAGTAGAAATACAGTATACGGTTCATGTGCCGCCCTCGTTATTGAGTGTATAATTTGGCGGTGAGCATAAACGCCTTCCCTTCATTAAGACTCTGGAGACGTTCTCTCTTTATCCACAGGTTTAATAATTAGAAGAAGGGTAAAACTGAAAGCAGACAAAAACATAACAAAACTATGCTTACTGCAAAGTGTAAACATATAGCATATAAAACTGCACATGTAAAGTATGCTTACTGCAAAGTGTAAACATTTAGCATATAAAACTGCACATGTAAAGTAAACTGTAGACTGCATGTAATTAAATTACCAATGTAATTGTCATATTAAACTTGCATTACAATAATCACTTTAACACATTAATTCTATAATGAAATTACTTTAAAGCCATCTGTACTCTATAGTGAAAATCAAAGTACAAACATAACTGTGTCCCATTGGCATAAACGCTATTGTTGCATAACTAAATTGAAATACAAACGGGTCGTTTGTATTTGTATTTGCAAGTAGGCAAAATATTCAACCAATAATACTTAGCAGGCCTTTAAATCAAACTTCACAAACTTCCATACAAAAATAATGAGCTCCAAGCATAGACTAGAACAACATATGAGAGTACATACCAACGATGCAACTATTGAGAAAGTATAAGAGCAGATGATTGCAGATACAAAAAACGGGAGCTCTAATCTGCATGTGTCATGAATTGTTTGTCAGCTAAATCTAGAGCACTTCCTGGCTGTAGTCACATGACATGAGTGTCACATGGTAAACCTGAACCACTTCCTGCATTCCTTAAAGAGACACTACCTGCCATAGAGAATAATGAAACATGTAACAGAACACTCCTCGTCTGGCGTGATTAAAACGCCACTACCCAAAGTCAGTATTATGGCTTCCTCACAGGGGGGAGGAAAGGGACTGTCTTAGTGTCACGTCGTGGTGACCTTGACATCCACTTGTGTGTATGTCTATTTTGAAGTCATGAATGTTCTTGACAGAGCCTTCCCTGTATCTGCGGGCGGAATCTCTTAAGGGCTCCTTGCAGTAGGCCTGTGAGACTGCTGGCCGTTTCTGCCCTTCGACTGGTTTGGACGTAATGTGATTGGTGATGGCTGGGGGCTTTAGACATGTAGTGGTGCTCTTACTCAGCCGTGACAGGGCTCTGTTTCCTTTGAGAGCGCTGGTGTTGGTGGTAGTAGCACAGGTGGTGCCAAGGGGTTTTGTTGCAGTTTGGCTGGCAGTAGGGCAAGTGTCGCCGTTGTGTCTATCTGGACGTGCTGAAGGGGTAAAGGCTGGATGCTTGTTAGAAATTGTAGCTCTGCTGATCGCGCTAGTGCTGTTTCTCAGTGATAAGTTGTTGAGGTTTAGTGTGGGAGCTGTCTTTGCTTCCGTCTTGACTGGTTCACGTGAAGTAGAGACAGTGTTGGTAGCTGAGTTGCACATGTTGGTGTGGTGGGCCGTACTGTTGGGAACGAGCTGTGAGACAGAGGCTGCCTGACTCATGCTGCCTGGATCGGGTTGGACTGGACGGTATCCTTCTGAGATGCTTTTAGTCGGCATAGCGGATAGTCGAATACATTGCTGATGTATTGTTTTTGTTTCTGTTCTGGTGTAGAATGCATTCACTGTGGTGGGCTTGGGAACCTCTTCCCTGCAGACGTTACCAACTATAACCCATCCCAGGTCAAGTTTCTGGCCGTAGGGGGCATCATCAGGGCCGTTCAGCTGTTGGCGTACTTTATGGACTCTGATGGTGTCGCGCCCGATGAGGAGCATGATCTGAGCGTGTGGATCGAGCGGTGGAATGAGGTGGGCTACTGGCCTCAGGTGAGGGTGGTGGGACGCAGCATTGGGTGTTGGTATCTCCGATCTGCTGTTAGGGATGTCATTACACTCCAAGAGGCTTGGTAGGGGAAGGCTGACTTCTCCATCCAAAGATTCGATCTGGAAGCCTAATGCTGTTCTTCCCCTTGTCTCTGTCACTCCAGAGCAGGTTCGGAGAGAATATGGAGAGGAGGGGCCTTGGATATTGAAGGCATCGAAGAGCTCAGAACGAGCTAAAGACCTATTGCTATGCTCGTCGATGATGGCGTAAGCCTTCAGTGCTCTATCACGATGGTTGACAGGATAGATCTTAACGAGACAGATCTTTGAGCATGACCTGTTGCTCTGATCGGCACCACAGACTTGGGTGCAGTGAGTTGTGACTTCCGGAGATGGCGTAGTGTTTTGCTCCCCGCCGTGCTCTGAAGGGACGCGTGGTTCCTGAGTCCACGGTGCTGGTCCAGGGTGGAGGGCAGACGCATGCCTCTCACTCCCACACTCCTCACACGGCGTCGAGTAATTACAGTTCTTAGCTATGTGTTGTGTAGATGTGCAACATTTATAGCAAATCCCGTTCTCGCTCAGGAATGCTTTACGTTCCTCAAGAGGTTTCTCACGGAAAGCCCGGCACTTCCGGAGTAGGTGGGGCAATTTGTGGATTGGGCACTCTCTATCCGGATCCACAGGTTGCCTGTCTGAGGCAACTGGGGATGTAGGAGGTATATCTGTCTTGTGGACTGAGATTTCCTTCTGTCTGCTACTCCAAGGGGTCCTGTCTGCTTTTGGGGGGACATCCGCTTGGCCAATGAAGCTAAAACTTGGATCGTTCCTGATCCTGGCTTGTTCGCTTACAAAGTCGACAAAAACTACAAAGGGAGGGAATGAGACATTGTGCTTTCGTTTGTAGTTGGATCCAAAGGACAGCCATTTTTCTTGCAGATTAGAGGGCAACTTTAGTACCAAGGGATTTACTCCCCGTGGTGTATCTAGGTACAGGAGGCCTGGCAGGTCTCCGTCTTCCTTTGCTGCTTCCATTTCCATAAGGAGATCGCTTAACTCGTGGAGTTTTGAATAGTCTCGATTGGAGATTTTTGGGAAGTTGTCCATCCGTTGGAAGAGTGCGTCCTCAATTACTTCAGGCGCACCGTAACATGTATCCAGTCTATCCCATATCCTCTTGAGTCCTGTGTCTGGGAAGTTAATATGGACAGCTCTGATCCGTTTAGCATGTTCAGCGGACTCTTTTCCCAGCCACTTAACCAGCATGTCTGTTTCCTCACCGGACGTCAAGTCTAGGCCTCTGATCGCATTCAGAAAGGACCGTTCCCAGGCTCTATAGCTTTGTGGTTGGTCATTGAATTGGGTCAAGCCTGTGGTGACCAGCTCACGGCGGGCAAAATACCTGACAAAGTCAGACATACCTGATTGGTCGTGGCGGGTGTGTTGTGAAGTGTAGCTAGGCGTGGGAGAGCGAGGGGGGCTGTGGTCACGATAGACATATTGGGGTCTGTTGCTGGGCATGGAGGGGCGAGGGGGGCTTTGATTTCTGTCCGTAGCTTCATATGTGCGACGATGATGCTGCGTATTCCTCGGTGAGAGAGGGGTATCAGCCTGCTGAGCTGATTTCCTGTTTATCACTTTAGGGAGAATGTCAGCGTTGGCCTGGTGGTTACGCTCTGTATTGAGATGAGGGGTTTGGGAAGGGGATGCCATTTCCGGATTTCCATGTTCCGTTTTTGTGTCTTGTGAGGGTTGATGCGTTTCTGGTGCTGACTGTATTATAATTTTCTCCTTGGCCTGATCAGTGACGTATTCTCTGACACGCTGTGCAGTGTCATGTGGAGTAGGATCAGGGTCAAGGCTGCAACGATGTTGACTTTCTGCGTCGGCAGCTGCTTCTAGGGCCTCGGCTTCAGCTGTGGCAGCAGCAGTCTCCTTCTCATGAGCCAGCGTGTCCATAGAAGCTTCAAACTTTGCCTTCTCTATTTCCATAGAAGCTTCAAACTTTGCCTTCTCTATTTCCATAGAAGCCTCCATCTTAGCCATTTCTATTTTCATTTGTGATTCTTTCTCTGCAAATTTCTGGCGTACTTTTGCTCCTTCGGCTTTTGCCCGGGCCTTAGCAGCAGCAGCAGCCGTGGATGAAGTATTTGAGCTTGATGAGCCTGATTTGCAGGACCTCATTTTAAATGAGGAGTCCGATCTCTTCGATGCCATGGTGTTAGTGGAAGCAGGCTACCTGTATGCAGCACTGTAGCGGTCGTTAGCTCCCCTTGATGTGACGTAGTAGTTTGCATGAACTGCCTTATCTCCTCTTCGAAGCCGTTGTTTTACTGTGCCGCCCTCGTTATTGAGTGTATAATTTGGCGGTGAGCATAAACGCCTTCCCTTCATTAAGACTCTGGAGACGTTCTCTCTTTATCCACAGGTTTAATAATTAGAAGAAGGGTAAAACTGAAAGCAGACAAAAACATAACAAAACTATGCTTACTGCAAAGTGTAAACATATAGCATATAAAACTGCACATGTAAAGTATGCTTACTGCAAAGTGTAAACATTTAGCATATAAAACTGCACATGTAAAGTAAACTGTAGACTGCATGTAATTAAATTACCAATGTAATTGTCATATTAAACTTGCATTACAATAATCACTTTAACACATTAATTCTATAATGAAATTACTTTAAAGCCATCTGTACTCTATAGTGAAAATCAAAGTACAAACATAACTGTGTCCCATTGGCATAAACGCTATTGTTGCATAACTAAATTGAAATACAAACGGGTCGTTTGTATTTGTATTTGCAAGTAGGCAAAATATTCAACCAATAATACTTAGCAGGCCTTTAAATCAAACTTCACAAACTTCCATACAAAAATAATGAGCTCCAAGCATAGACTAGAACAACATATGAGAGTACATACCAACGATGCAACTATTGAGAAAGTATAAGAGCAGATGATTGCAGATACAAAAAACGGGAGCTCTAATCTGCATGTGTCATGAATTGTTTGTCAGCTAAATCTAGAGCACTTCCTGGCTGTAGTCACATGACATGAGTGTCACATGGTAAACCTGAACCACTTCCTGCATTCCTTAAAGAGACACTACCTGCCATAGAGAATAATGAAACATGTAACAGAACAGTTCAGTTCACCCAAAATATGAACAGGTGCGTGAACGGTCGTTCTTTGAACGCGTTCAGGGACAACACTCATGCTCCCCACCCCTTCCTGTCCCCAGGGGTGGCCTTAGGAATCTGGAGGCCCGTTTCAAGACCAAATATGAGGCCCCCGTATATACCTGTGACATAATTATTCTGTTGATACAGCCGTATTGATACAAACAGTTTTGACTGTTCTATTACGTGTGCAGCCATTACTCTCGATAATTACGCACCAACAACACCTCTCCTCATCCAGTCGTCCCTTCACGATAAAGTGTCTCCCCTTTACCTCCCAATGCCGCACATTTTACCCAAGTTATTAACAGGAAATAGGTGACACTTAACATTGTGGGAGAGAGCAAGGCAGCGCGGTCAGTCGGAGCTTGGAGGCCCCCCTGAGGGTGGAGGCCCGTTTCAATTGAAACTGGTGAAACATAGCAATGGCCTCCTATGCCTGTACCTCATGGTTTGTATCCTGAAGGTCGAACCAATAGATGGTGATAAATGACGAGCAACTCCAGTTCCCAGTAAAGTCTATATCTGTTAGAGGCCGCTGCTACGGAGTGGAAGCCGTTCTGTCATCAAGCAAACAGACCCATTCAGTCATTCAGGACTATACCAAGCTCAATACATGCCCCATGTGCCCCCGCTGTAATGGCTTGCCGTCTGAGTTCACTGTGTGGGAGTCATGTGTGTTTTATCCACAAAGACTTTGTGGTGTGTTCGTGCATTCGCTCATGAACACAAACATGACACAAACATGACACAGACATGACACAGACATGACCACACACCTTCAGTGAAGGTGTGTGGTCATGTTTCGAAAGCTAAAGTTTGCATGTACAGGATGTCTATATCTCTGCGCGCGCGCGCACGTGTGTGTGTGTGTGTGTGTGTGTAGCCCTGGGGCAGTGTGTTCTGGCCCTCACCATCCTCAGGAGATGCTGGTGTCATTTTTCACAGTGACAGGCCGTGGCCCACGCAGGACGGCCCCCAGGTCTCCAGACTAATAGTGTCTGGGCTGAGCCTCTCTCTCTCTCTTCCACCGACCACCGAACATGCGGTCCCTACAGGGGGGGCCCGGTCAGAGCACAGACTCAGCTCTATAGTCTCTCTGTCTATCTGAGATAGAGAGAGAGATAGAGGATGGATGGGAGTGATGCTAAAACAAATGCGTTTAATTAGTTTACTGCAAAGATGGATTAAGGGTCAGTTCTGTTACTTTTAAGATCAATGAAGAGGCTTAATCAAAGGTCACTGTAGCGTTCCCGGAGCAGCTTTCGATTTGTAACTGCAACTTTGGCGCTTTTAAACCCCATGTCCTTTCATGTACTCGTGTAGGCCTTGCCCCAGTGTTTCTTGTGCTGTATCTCCTCAAATACAACTGTCCTTTTGCATATTGTGTGTCTGTCCCCCCTATGTAGCTCCACTACAAAGACGGCTGACTCCCATTGTTCCCTACGGAGAGACCTTCTTGTACAACCACCACGACCGCATTCTGGTGAGACAGCATCCGCTTTCATGGCAAGACACACACACACACACACACACACACACACACGCGCACACACACACACACACACACACACACACACACACACACACACACACAAACATTCAGGCGGAGGCAGCCCAACTGAAGAGGGACGGCAATTTATTCAACATCACTTACATTTCAAGATGCTATCCTTACACTAAATATAAAGCCCCCCTCATTGTTCCCTTGTCGACACAGACACGGGGCAGAGTGGACGATCTTCCAGTGTCAGCTCCCCCCCCCCCCCCCCCCCACCCCAGGGTTAATAGAAATGTCACTGATGGTGTAGCATGGCCGCTAAGTAACCTATCCCGCCTGCTAGCACAATAACGGCGCCTGAGTGAATGATGGGCCGCCCCGGCCGGCCGTTCACTGCTAATGCCATTTTGTCTCCGCCTTATAGGGCCGAGGACCAGAAGAACCGTCGACGAAAGAGTCCCAGGGGAACACGAAGACCAAGAAGTTGAGGTACAGTATGTAGTGATGTGTAACTGTGGCTCAGGAGGTAGAGCAGGTCGTCCAATGATCCCTGGGTCGGCGGTTCGAATCCCGGCTCCTCCTGTTCACATGTCGAAGTGTCCTTTGGCAAGACACTGAACCCTACATTGTCTCCAATGAGTAGGTCGGTGTGAGCTTGCCACTCCTATAGACAGCTATGCGTGTCCATATGTCTGTCGCCATGTGTCTGAGTACGGAAATGGCGTTTGTTGACCACCAAGTGTCACTGTTGCACTTGCGCTTGTACCACTCGGTTCAGACGGGTCTGATGTTAAATACATAATATCGATATATGAATGCTGTGCATTCTCCTCTTCTCGACTCTGGAGCCGACAAGAACATGTTGCCTCTCACTCACATGCAGTCCTTGACTCCTCAATAGTCTCGTCTCGTTTCTCTACCTGAAAATCGTTTGTGGGCTGTGTCACAGTGTCACAGATTTGCATGTCTTCCCACAGTCTTTTTCTGCGGGGGTCTTGTCACACTATTATAGTTTTTTGGGTCAGTGTAAGGGCACAGACATGCACACACGCACGCACGCACAAGAAACGGACAGATCCCATGCGGCGCAGTCAAGTGACTTTGCAAACTCTACTGGCCCATACTGTTTCAACTTGTCATTTTTTTTGGGAAACAATCACTTTAAAAGTTGGCCGGCCAGTATGAGAGACACTGCACTGTTACTTTACAGCATGGGCCACCTTGAAATGCTATGGCAAAATTTGAGTCTGCACACTTACTTCCCCAGACACCACAACATCACCCATAAATCATCTGTACTTGACTTGCTCATCTTCAGAAATGCCAGTTTTAGAGCACAGCAGTAAAGTAACTACTATAAGTACTGGAGTGCTGTGCTTGAGTAATAATTTCAGGTATTTGTAATTTACTTGAGTATTTCCAATTTCCTATACTTTTACTTCTACTACGTCACTATATTTTGGATCCAAATATTGTACCTATATATTGTACCACGGGGACATTGTCCTCTTCGGACTGAGTGCTTTGGACTGTACTCTGTTGCTGTTTTATACATTCTGTCTAATAAACTCAATCATTTTTTTTAACAGGAAGAAGCAACTTCAACCCAAAGAGTCGCCAAAGGGAAACGGAGAGGCCAACGGCGACAAGGACAGGGTTCCGGCTGTGCCGCGGCGCGCCCCGGTTCTGCCCCTCGACCACGGCCAAGACGACGACTACTACTCCACGGTGGAGGAGTGCGCCGCCAGTCTGAGACTCGCCAGTCGCCGGGGCGTGGCCAAAAGCTCTGACGCGGCGCCGGAACCTCTCACTCGCAGCTCGCCAGCTGCTGCTACTGCTGCTGGTGGTGCCTCGCAGGCAGTGCGGGTAAATGTACTCAGATGTTGTACTTTACGTAAAAGTATCAATACTGCAATGTAGATGTACTCTGTTACGTACTCTGTTACGTCTTGAACGTGTGCTCAAGTAAAAGTACAAGTATCGGCATGAAAATGTGCTTAAAGTACTAAAAGTGCTCCTATTGCAGAATGTCCCATTTCACTTTAAGTTAAAAATGTGTACAAATGTTTTGCTCTGCATTGTGAGCTTGTAGATCTCGCTGAAATGGCCCTATGTATACGGTTGAATGTATACGTTTTCTAATCAAAATGTAAATCTCCAAAGTAACTAGTAATTAAAGTTTTCAAATAGTAAAAAATGTGGCTCTGAGATGTAGTGGAGTAGAAGTAAAAGTATTGGAAAATGGAAAATAACTAAGTAAAGTACTATACCTCAAAAGCGTACTTAAGTCCAGTGCTGTACTTAAGTAAATGTACTTAGTTGTTTTCCACCACTGCCTCGCAGGGTGAAGCCGGGAGGACTGAGGAGGAGGAGGAGGGCGAGCTCTACTCGGTGCCCGCGGATGCTCTGGGGACTCCGGCGGTCGCACACACCGCCGTGGCGCCCGTCACCTCGGACATCTCACCTTACGCCTGCTTCTACGGAGCCCCCAAAGACCAGCGGGTCAAAGCTGGTTGGCTGGACAAGCTGTCTCCTCAAGGGTATGTACGTAATTACGTATACATCACCACTTGACATCACCCCCGCCTCTCCCAAGGGCATTTTGTTTTTGTCACCCCGTTGGGTTCCAGTCCGTTACGCATGGGCAGAGACTAAGATGGCGGATGCGATTTTCAGTTTTCAACTCTTGTCTGATTTTATGATACACCCATTAATTTCACTGTCCAACGTACAGCACTCTACAACGCGCACGCACACACACATGCACATGCACACGCACGCACACACACTTTCTCCAAGCTATGATGATGATTTAACATTGGCAAGGGGTGGCGGATATACTGCACCCTGAATCAGACCTATCCATTATGCATAGCGCCAGGAGATGGAGATGGGAGATGACTTAAGAGCATTGGTATTCATACCCTTTCACAATTCTGGCAGAGCAGCATTTCTTTATTTTTTTCCTCCCCCCGCGCACGGCGCTTAATTGACTCTTGTTGTGCTGCGTGGCTATCCCGGACAGTCGCTCAGAGCCAGAGTTGTGTTGTGTCCCATCAATCACTTAGTTCCCTTCCTTTCCCTTCTCTACTTGACCAACCCATTTTGCATCGGGGGGGGGGGGGGTTCTTGGCACGCTGCCCCCCCTCTCGGGCTGTTGAATATTCAAACGACGACGTGCCCCATTTGTTTTATTATGCTAATTGACAGCTGTTGATACAACACTTGACATTTATGAATCGACGGCAGCACTCTCGGATGAAATACGAGTATACCTGTTCAGCGCATGTTGCGCGGGTTGCGCTCGGATCACTGAGTCACGTTTTGAGAGCAGTTCGACATGCGTGTCTTTTCTTGTACATTTTAATCCCATACTGAACTGAACTGAGGTGTTTGTCAAAGAACCAGCGAGAGCCTTTGCCAGCGTTTTCCCAGATTGTGCCCTCGAGAATTTTCATGTCACTCTCTCTCTCTCTCTTCCAGCAAACGGGTCTTTCAGAGGAGGTGGGTGAGGTTTGATGACGAGCGTCTTTCCTACTACAACAATGACAAGGTGAGAGACAGACCGACACAGTCACACACACACACACACACACACACACACACACACACACACACACACACACACACACACACACACACTATATGACTTTCATGAACTACGAAAACCTGCTACCCAAAGACTACCCACCTGTGTCCCCCACCTCTGCCGCACGGCGCTCTCGCCAAGCCAATTCAACTCCTTCCTCGTTAAGGAAAAGGAAATCTATTTTTAAGTCTACTCAGGCCAGTCTACTCGCACATGCATGCACACACACACACACACACACACACACACGCACACACGCACACATGCACGTACACACGCCGGAGCCAGCCGAGCCAAACGTTCTCCTTCCCCCCCCCCCCCCCCCCCCATTCCTCCTCATTGTCATCATCATCATCATTAGGCTGACAGGGTAAAGAATGGGGGCAAGGACGGAGCGACATTATGGCACGCATGGCTGGCCAGCGCGCTCTCCCAATGCCTGTCCAGCCATACAGTAAAAGTACATTGATGTTGGCATATGTCCAGAGAGAGAGAGAGAGAGAGGGGGAGGGAGGGAGAGAGAGAGAGAGGGTGAGCGAGGGAATACTCACCTTTTTCTTGTCTCCGTCAGCACTTCTCTCACTTTTTCTTTTTGCCTCCCTTCAGACGGCGCTCTTGACAGTCGAACACTCGACTCGACTGGAGCGCCGCCCGAGGGTCCTCGTCAGACCTAGAGGAGAGAGGCTTAGAGGAGGCACAGTGAAGGCTCCTGCTGCTGGAACCGGAGTGAATGGGAAAGAAAGAAAGAAAAAAGAAGGGACAAAAGATATGGAGAGAGAGATTTTTAACCTTCAGACTCTGTCTATCACTTGTCTCTCATTGAAATGGACTTTTGCTTTGGTTTCTTAATACCCCTCTTCTCAAAACCTTTTCACTAAAGGTCACCATGAGTGGCATGGCTTGTTCACTCAATGGGTTGCATTAAAACCAGTCAAGCGGTCAAGTAATTCGGTCAAATGCTTGACTGCGTGCGTGCGTGTGTGTGTGTGTGTGTGTGTGTGTGTGTGCGTGTGCGTGTGCGCGCGTGCCATTCAGTCCTACAGTACAAGCACTGTTTTAGCTTTTTTTTCAGTCTTTTTTATCATTAACGAGCTAAAGTGATTGCAAACGTTTGACAAACGATGTTGTACCTTAATGTTCTTGTGACAAGTCCATGCATCTAAAATAACGACAACCCAACTGTGTGTGTGTGTGTGTGTGTGTGTGTGTGTGTGTGTGACTGACCTCAGTGTGCCCCTCCTTTTTGCTGTAGCAGCATTGCACAACATCACAATCAATGATGTGGGACCTGTCTGACGCTGGCTCGTTAATCACTTACTAATTATAGCCTCTCTCTCTCTCTCGCTCGCTCCCTCCCCCTCCCCCCCCCATGTTTCCATTGCATTTGCTGCTTTATTTATCGGGACACGCTCCGTTGGCGGCGGAGTGGGAATCGGCGGGGAGGCCATGCAGCGCGTCAGCATTTTATGCTATAGGTGTCACTGTTAGCGTAGACCTGGCAGGAGAAATGGTGTCCTTGCGTACACAGTGTGGCCATGTGAGAGAGAGAGACAGAATAAGTGTTTAAACTCGTTTTAACACATTTAGGACTGAGACCAGATTCTACAGATGTCTTCTAAATCATGACAGTTACCTGAAAAACCTATGTTTCTATATCAGTGGTTCTCAAACTATTTCATGTCAAGGTCCCCAACAATAACGTACTATAGACGAATAACGGTTTAAGTCCAAATTTATTCTGACCCCTCCACGAAAAGGCCCAGTTGTCCTGACCCCTTATCCACCAATTAAATACATTATGGATAATTAGTGTGGACTTACACTGTTATTCGTCTATAGTACTATATGTAATTGACCGCCGACCCCCATCTGAAAATATGTTGTTCCATGGACACCCCCCCCCACCCCCCCCGTTCGCTCTGAAAGAATATACATTCAAAGATTGTGCCACATTTTCATGATTTTTCCAAAAATATCAGATCGAGTGCAGCGCTATGAGTGCTATATTTTTCAATAGCTAAAGCATAACATAACTCTTAAAACGCCAAAAAGGGGTTCCCGTCTAGAATGGGTTAAAGTCGTCTACCAATGTGACTTTTAACTTTCTGAGCGAGCCGAGCGCTTCATCAGTCCGGGGTGAAAGGCGGAGTTGAAGTCCAGCGGCTCCGTCTTGCATGCACCGTCTGTCTGGTCAGCGCAGGGTCCTGTAGCACCGTCTGTCTGGTCAGCGCAGCGCCCTGTAGCAGCACACCTTTTCCTCCAGCTCGCTCCATGGAACAGTGCCAGCCAGGGCTGGCCGAGCAACGTCTTCTTAATGACACATTATGACCTTTTTTCTTTTTTATTCGCCTGGAATGGGAACACCGGGTTGAAAGTATAGTTACAAAGCGCGAACAATGACAGTGGAAAAAGTATTACTGTTGTTTCCACCAGGCCAAAGGCATGGGGAGAGAGTATGTTTATACTCTCTCCCCATGCCTTTACAAATATGTATACACTATCGCTATAGTCATGTGATCAACACGGATCTGGCCCATTTCCCACATTCCATGCAGATTGGCTAAGATTGCCTTCCAAAGCGTGCAGGATTGGTCCATTTTGAACAAAATGCCACCAATCATGAACACAGCGTGCGATTTCCGTGACATTTTGCACACACCTTCCCACTAGGCAGAGGACGAAATGGCACTTCAAATCTTTCAAATCACCCTCACGGTGGCGCTATAACAGGCCAATGCCACTTGATTTTTTTCCCTTTCAAATCAGCCTCACGCTATAATAGGCCAATCATGTTTTCCTATAACTGCAGTTTGTATGCGCACTCCTTAGAGGCCAAGGAAAAACCTTTGCCCTGCATTTTATCCTCAGTTTGCATGTTCTCCCCGTGTCCCCTAGGGTAGGTAGTAGGTAGCCTACCCTCACAAAAAACATGCAGTAATCCTGGTCTCTAAAACTACCTCCCCCTGGCCAGCCGGGGCGCCTGATGGTGGGGAAAGGAACTGGTCGGAATAACGTGTTCCTTCCACACGCTACGTCTGGCTGGGGAAACTCTCCCGTCAGGTGAAAAGAAGCAGCTTCGACTCTTCATGCATATAAGGAAGCATGAGGTCAGTCCCCAGGTTGGCAGAGGAAGTGTAGCACCCAGGATTAGATAATTCACACTGGGTAAAAAAAATTGGGTGCAAAATCGTGGGATAAAAATGTATATAGAGTAGAAAGGAGATTTCCTTTTTACTCTATATACATTTTTATCCCAGGATTTACAGCTTTAGTTGCTTTCTAGTCTTAGGAACAGAGCTTTTTTCTAATGACTTACGAGTATGGCCCTCGGGGCCCTGTACATAATGGGGTTAACAGTTCAGAAATGTAGGTTAGAGCTATTGAATTTAATGCCTCGTTTGTAATCAATCAAATCTTAAAAATCAATGAGAAACCTCCGGAGGGATGCTAACATGGGGGGGCAATGTCTCTTATCCTCATTTCAGTGAGAAGTCCAGCTGCATTTTGATCAACAGCAGGATACATGCATAGAGACCAAATTAAATTAGGGCGTGCATAATTATTTAATGATTACATGGTTAACTTGTTTTGCATCTGATAAAACACAAGTGAATGATGGCAAATGAGACACAAAATCGCAGAACTTTTTTTATTGCACATTAATATAATATATTATCCACGCAGAAACACAACAAGATTTGACAATGAACCATTTTTGCCCCATTGCATAGTAGCTGCTGACGAGGCTGTCTGCAGATGATGGAAACAATACTACATTTGTTTGAACCACGTGGACCTTATTTTGAGTCCCTAATCTGAGCACGTCACAAATGGGCCACGTTTGGCGAAAATAGCTGATCCACAAGCTCTTGTGACACGTTACATGTCGGCCCCGACATCGGTTAATTGCCTGTATAGCTTGTTGTTCCCCTAAGTGTAAACTGTACATGGATGTGTGTGTATTACAGCTGCATGTGGAAATGATATGAACATAATGTCCGTCTCTCTCTCTCTCTCTCTCTCTCTCTCTCTCTCTCTCTGTCTCTCTCTGGTGTTGATTTTCTCCCTCTCCCATTCATCCAGTGCTTCCTCCCACCCACCCAGAGCTTATTTTGTTTAGTCTTTTCATTGAAATCCTTCCGGGATTTCATCAGAGGCCCCAGACAGAAGTAATCACACTTAATCGCCATCGCGGGGCTATAGCGTTCTCTGTGGCGGCCGGGTCTGTGATGTCATGAGCCGGGGGGGGGTCACCAGTCGGTGGCGTGGGATAGTGGAGCGCTCGCCAATCTCACTGGTATACACCGCCGCCGTTGGCCGTATCCCGCTCTCAACCCATCGCTCCTCATCCCCCCTTTTTCACTGGATATCGTCAACCGCAGGATTGACATGGGGGGTGGTGGTGGGTGTTGGGGGCTTGATGCAGTGTCACATGTATGCTTGTGCGTGTGTGTGTGCGCGTGTCTGTGGCCGTTGGTTTGTTAGCAGAAGAAGAGAAACCAAAGCCTGGCTTCATGGACTTGTGAGGGTGGTGGTGGAGGGCGGCTTGCAGCGGGGAGGGATGAAGAGATGAGGGGGCCGGCGGGGATGGAGAGGATGTGGCGAGGGAGGGAGGGAGGATGGAAAAGAGCGAGGCAGAGATAAGGTTTTAGGATCAGAGAATCCGTCTCTTTTTCTGTGTGTCGGTATCTTTCATTGTCTGTCCGTCTGATTGCTCGCAAAGCTCTTTCATGCCAAGCCTGAAAAGCTCCCCGCTCTCTCTCTCTCTTCTCCCCGTCTCTTCCCAAGACCCCGGCACTGACACTTCACACCTGGAGGAGGGGTATAGCCCCTTACACAACCCCCACCCCACCCCACCGTCCTCTCTCTTGGAGAGGAGGGGTATAGCCCCTTACACAACCCACACCCCACCCCAGAGTCCTCTCTCCTGGAGGAGGGGTATAGCCCCTTACACAACCCCCACCCCACCCCACCGTCCTCTCTCTTGGAGAGGAGGGGTATAGCCCCTTACACAACCCACACCCCACCCCAGAGTCCTCTCTCCTGGAGGAGGGGTATAGCCCCTTACACAACCCCCACCCCACCCCACCGTCCTCTCTCTTGGAGAGGAGGGGTATAGCCCGTTACACAACCCACACCCCACCCCACAGTCCTCTCTCCTGGAGGAGTGGTATAGTCCCTTACACAACCCCCACCCCACTGTCCTCTCTCTTGGAGAGGAGGGGTATAGCCCCTTACACAACCCACACCCCACCCCAGAGTCCTCTCTCCTGGAGGAGTGGTATAGCCCCTTACACAACCCACACCCCACCCCACCCCACCGTCCTCTCTCCTTGTGTGAGATTTGCAGTGCCCCCCTCAGAAATATAAATTTTGCTTTGTCTTGAAAGACCTTTTCCATTTATTTAGTTATCAAATATATCTTTAATATTGACCACTTGAACCCTAAGGTCCCTATTCTGGGGGCATTTTATTTAGACATAGGGCACTCTGTAGTGTATACTCATAGTTTCATTGTACCGATTATACTGTTCATCATCATAATTCGGTCGTAGTCATCAACCTGTTTCAGAGGAGTGTTGTTAAGTGTTTTTATAATGTGGTTATTGTTGGATTTGCATATATATAGATATACTGTTGTACTTTAGGTTCTTAGTTTACCCATTTTTCACCCCTGTGTCAATTATCTAATGTGATCCTGGGCTCTACACGCCAACCTATAGTCCCCATATATGGGGGACATGGGGAGAGCAACGGACTTGAACTCATGCTTCCTTCATGCCTGAGTGTCCAAGTTGCTCCTTTACACCTGACAGGGGGGAGTTTCCCTGGTTGGACGTAGCGCGTGGAAGGAACACGTTATTCCAACCAGTTCCTTTCCCCTCCATCCTTTCCCCTCCTACTTATGATTCTTGATGACTACGTTGTATGTATTTGATGTATTGCCATGTGTTCTTGCTTACTGTAAGTTAGGGTGGTTAAATAAGGAACAATAAAATGAAGCACAATAAGCATCCAGTTTGTTCCTATAGTAATAATACATTTGATTTAAAACGCACTTTACATTTGAAGCTAATCTCAAAGTGCTACAACAAGAGAAGAAGAATAAAATAAAATAATGCATGAGTATATAAAAGGACTAAAATAAGGACAATTCATGCATTTCATGGAATACTGCTAAGAGGTCTAAAAGCACACCGGGCATCTAATGGTCCAACTGGTTGTGGATTGTGGTGCTCTCAGGTGGTCGGGGAGGGCGTTCCACAGCCGAGTCCCCCATGGTGCGGAGTTTTGCCCTGGCGGTTTTGAGTGTGTTTGAATTTCCAGAGCGGAGGGAGCTGTGTGTGTTCAATGAGTTCCTTCAGGTAGGAAGGGGCGTTGCTGTGGATGCACTGATGGGTGAGGAGGCAGACCTTGTATTCTATCCTGGAGGAGACGGGAAGCCAGTGAAGGGAATGGAGTATGGGTCGGACAGAATGTCTTGACCTTGTGAGTGACCTAACTGTATGCGGGGGTGGAAATGTGTTTCAACTCGTGTCAGGAATGTTCACATCTCGGCGTGCCGTCACAAATTGATGCTCAAAGATTGGCATCTCTTACTATTCCTCAATGCCGTTCTTACCCTCGAGGGTTTAACATTAAAGTAATGAAACGGACCATGTAATTCTGATCGGATGCAGCGGGTTGGCTCTCAAAATGTTTACACGCCGATGGCGTATGGTACACATGCTATTTCAAAATAGCTTTTTGAGATTTGGCTAAGGACTGTGAAATAGATTTGTCTGCATGGCATTTCTCCGAAGGCTCCTTTCAGTTGAGAGTTTATACCCCGAATAAAATTGCAATGCAATAAAGTGGTATATGGCAACATTTATTTTTCATTTTTTGTTTCTTTTCTTTTTTTTTGGTTTTACTCTGGATCCACTGGGACCATCTCAAGGGTCCTCTGTCTGTCAAACCACTCCTTTAGGGGGAATCTGTACAAAATAATTACCCAAATACTCAGCTCCAATGCAATTGCATGGCTGTGTAGTTCCATATTATAACCACTAGGTGTCCCCATGCCCCCATTGAAAAGGCTAGTGTTTTTTTCCTTTTTTTTTGCTGCTGGTGGAAGACTTGTCTCCCACTTTAGATCTTGTTGTGTCCCTCCTCTCTTCATGGAGCTTCTATCATCGTAGGCTTTTAGCTCCATCCCTCCGCCTTAATTGCTTCCTGAAGTTTGACTGGTTGTTGTTTCGTGGTGTTGCTTAAAGCCCTGTGAGGATGGACGGAGGCTACAAACCTTGTAGTCCCACAAAGTGACACAAGCACACCATGAAAACCAACGCAGATGTGACAGTGGGCGCAGAGACAGAGAGAGAGAGAGAGAGAGACCGAGAGACAGAGAGAGAGAGACGAATGCATTGAAGAACTGACTCTCTTTTTGATGTGATGTGACAACAAAGATGACTAATTCTGAATGTTCTCTGTGTGTGTGTGTGTGTGTGTGTGTGTGTGTGTGTGTGTGTGTGTGTGTGTGTGTGTGTGTGTGTGTGTGTGTGTGTGTGTGTGTGTGTGTGTGTGTGTTTTTTATTACGCTCTTGTCTAACAACTCCTATAAAGTACACTCTTTGTATGTTTGCCTGTGTGTAGTGTAGTGCATGCTCTGACCCCCCCCCACCCCTCTGCCCCCTCCCTCCGCCACACGTGTATTTACCAGAACGATTAGACAAACTCGGTCCTGCATGACCCAAAAGCCAAGCATTAAAACAATGAATACAACTGAATT
>NC_137881.1:20417104-20419604 GCF_963924005.1 Protomyctophum bolini | reverse complement strand
TGTGTGTGTGTGTGCGTGTGTCTGTGCGTGCTTGTTTGTCAGCTGGGATAAAAATATATTCATATTTTCTTTCATTCCTACACGTTCTCCATGTTCCAGGGTTACATGCGACACACACACGCATTATGCAGTACATGTGACACACATGCACACACGTGGCACATGCACACACACAACTGCAGATTAGCCTGTGTGTGCGACACACTTTTATCTCGACACATGCATGGCACACTCATGGATGCAGAGATGGAACACATTTCTTGAGAGTGTTAAAATGAAACCAAATGGACCCGTACAGGTCTATTTGGTTTCATTTTACGCTCTCAAGAAATGCATGAGCAGTGGTAAGTACTCGTATGTTTTACTTAAGTAAAAGTATCAATACTGCAATGTACTGTAGAAGTATTGTCATCAAAATATACTTAAATACAAAAAGTATAAGTACTCATTGTGCAGAATGTCCCATTTCGCATGTTCAAAACGATTGCAAATCTTTAGAAAAGCGCCAATCTACAAACTCACAATGCGTCGCAATAATGCGATAATATATTAGGGCTGAAGTGGTTATAGTGTGTTTTGTAATAATAATCAAAATAGTATAGCAAAGTAAACTAAAGTTTTCAAATAATCATAGTGGTAGTAAAAGCACAATATTTGCCTCTGAGATGAATAGCGGATGTGTAAGTAAGACCATTGGACATTGTAAATACTCAAGTAAGGTACCAATACCTGCACTTCAAATACTTCAGTAAATGTATTACATTGTTACATAAAAAATAGGAATAAAAACAAAATCCCATTACGTACGTATAGCACATCCAAAAATGTAATAAATGGCGGACAAAGTACTCAACATTTCCATTTCTTTTACTGGCCTCATCCTTCACCAGAGCATGTATTTGGGTCTTAGCGCTCTACTGAAAACCCATTGCTGATGCGCTGAACCTCTTTCTCTCATGTTGTATACTCTCCACCACTGGGCCTGAGAGGGGGAGGGGTAGGCGGTACTACTGGCATCCCTGTATGTGCAGCTGGCTCAGCTTTGCGCTGCGCTGCGCTACGCTGGCTGCACCCCTGTGGGCCAGGCAGGCTGACGGGTCTGGACAACAACACCCGCCGCCCCTCCCCTCCCCACTCCCCCCCCGTGCCACGGACCTCACACTGGGAGAGACATGGCGCCCACTGTGTCGCGCCGTGCTGTGCCAACACGCAGCCACCTGGCGTTTTCTCACATGTATACCAGCAAACACTCCTCTCTTAGCTCCCCTCCCTCCTTCCCTCCCTCCCTCCCTGCAAAGCCTGCTCACCTCACACGCACACTCGCACGCACACACTATTGCACAGCACGCCTGCATGGTCCCACTAAGCAGAAGGACGACTGTGATAAAGAGAGAGAGAGGATGGCGTAAAAAAAAAGAGGGAAGATTATGCCGCAAACTGACGTTGAGTGGGAGGAGAAGGAATGGGGGGATGGGGGGGGGGGGTGGGGGGGGACATGGAGGGATGCAGAGGAGGAGGGAAGGAAGCGAGGGAGCGGCGATGGAGGAGAGGAGGAGGGAGAGACAGAGTTTTTTGGCTGAGCGCCTCCGAGGTGTTTAATTGTCCTGATTGAAGGCCCACCTGTCACCCCTAACTCCTCCTCCCCATGCCCTGCCCTAGGGCGCCAAGAGCATCTAGGGATGGACATGGAGCAGAGAGGTATGTGGGGATGCGAGACAAACGAGAGGAGGAGGAGGGGAGAAAGAGCCTGTCGCGGTGCATTTAACATGAACAGTTTGCCTGCCTGGGAAAGTGTTTTATTTTTGCAGACAAAGTGCAAACGCTATAGTGCTGCTGTCTGGACACGGGCCAAGCAAGCTGCCCCTATAGTCGTCGCTTGGTTGCACCTCAAAAAACAAAACAAAGGGGCTCCGAAAACGCAGACGCGAAAAACGCCATAATGCGACTATAGTGCTCCTCATTGGAAACAGTCGCAACAGTCTCTCTCTCTCTCTCTCTCTCCTCTGTGCTACACCCCAACTCCTCCCCACACTATACCACCATCAACTGCACTACCAGTTTGAGAAATAAACTGTGGGAAGAATATCCTATAGATTCAGCCATCTTTGAAGGTAAAATCACCATCCGTTTCCCCCCCTGAAAACAATAATAAATAGTTACTGCTTTTGCACGGAGGCACTTTCAGCATCCGACAGTTTGGAGACATTCAAAAAAGAAAACCAAAAAAATGTGTCTACTTTGCATATAGGCTTCTATAATATTATCTACTCTCTCTCTCTCTCTCTCAAGCAGAAAGAAATGAAAAGTGAACCCATTTTCTCCGTCTCCTAAACAAAATGGCCGCTGTGTGTCTTTGTATTAAGTGAGTTGAAGGAAGGGCAGCCGAATGGAGGCTCTAATCACTGTCAGGAGGAGTGGGTGTCAGTTCTGCCTCTGGCTGTACAGAACAGAACCACCAGAGCCACAATACCCCTTATCCACACACTCCTGCTGTGTGTGT
>NC_137881.1:20397104-20414604 GCF_963924005.1 Protomyctophum bolini | reverse complement strand
GTTATTTATACTGTACCGGATTACAGATTATTATTACTATATAGCCTGCAAAATGTATTTATATACGTATTGTTTTTATACTAGCAAAATGTTAACCCCTTTATCCCTATAGTATATTATATACTGTTTGGCGTATACAACGCATCATTGAAAACAGGTTGATCTACATTAAAGCTCGTCAGAATGCAGTATATAGGCCTACCTTGGAGATCTGCAATATTTTGTTTAAGAAGGGAGATTTTTTTTAAATAAATTGTATGTTTAAACAACAAGTGCATTATACATAATACGTATTTCATAATAATGATATGAAATCCAGTATGTGATGATCCATATATACTGCAACATTAACAAGCCGCTTAGCCCTGTGCGTGCTCCCAGCCTCAAGCAGCATGTTAATAGCTCCACAGCTGCCTCTACAGTATCTGCTGATTTCAGGCCTGAGAGAAAAGACAGGGTCAAAGTCAACGTGTTGTTTGTGCGTGTGTTACGTACAGATATGCAACCATACACACACCACCGTAGCATCTCTAATGACTCACTGCATGTCCACGCAATAGGAAAACTACGGCGACGGCCGTGACCCCTGTGAGCGCAGCGTGTGGTTAAAGTTAGAGTGAACTATCGGAGGAATGATATTACATCCCTTCAGGCGCTGCAGGGTGGGTGCCCCCGCACCACACCACGCTTAGGTTAGGTCCTAACGTGCAAACAACTCGCGCCGCGCGGATGCAAAACGCCAACCGGGAGAGCCCATGCGTGCTATTCAAAAGGCGTATACAGCTCGGCCTGACATGGTAAAAAGATGAAAACTTTCCACCCCTTCGGCGATGTTGGGAGATCGATAGTGGGAGTGGAATTCTTTGAACCCTCTGACAACGCATGCAGCGCCTCTCTCTGGCTCTCAAACTATCCCGCGTATATAGCATTTTAATCAGGTGTTAAGTATAGCGGTATACATTCTTCCATCGCTGTTTATGGAAACTCTAATGAGGGGGAATGAAGTGAGATTCCCAGCTGTACGTCGAGAGGCAACGAAAGCAAACACATTTCAACCCGCCGTGCCGAAAGGAGGGGAGCGGGGCGCGCTATGTACGCAATCTATTCCACAAACACGGTGATGCAACAGATGCCAGGGCTTTGCTTCGCTATATTGTATATCCTATTGAGGACGCGAAACCCTTTTGGTGTTTTATGTTATACTTTAGCTATTGAGAAATAGCAGATATCCAAGCTCATAGTGCGGCACAATCTGCTATTTTTTTTTAATCGTGAAAATGTGGTGCAAATCTTTGAATATATATTCTTTCAGAGCGAACGTTTTGAACTCAAATCTTTGCTTCTGGGGGGCGTCCCTGGAACAACATATTTTCAGATGCGGGTCGGCGCCCAGTATACATATATAGGCCTACTTTTGGGGGTCCTTGACATGGAAAAGTTTGAGAACCACTGAGATAGAAACATAGCTTTTTCAGAAAACTGAGAAAGCTAAGAAAACTTAGAAAGAAGCCTCAGGTCTAAATGGGATATACTGTGCACTGCATGTGGACTCGTGAAGGACTCGGCCCTTCCTTCACTCTCCATGGGAGAGTCTGCCAAGAAGAAGAAACTGCAAACTTCTAACCTCACGGTACGCGTGTGGTTTGGGTAAAGTTCACCATGCTCCCGTGGCGCTCCATGCATGGAAGGGAATAGGAGGCCTTCATCTGCCATGCATGATATCGCTCTCTGTGGACCGGAGCTCTCTGTTTTTTACCCTGTAAAATGACTTTCCATTGTGATACAGATATTACAGTAGGAACTTAAAGTATAGGCTAAACATTATTTCCATTGATCCAAAATCCAAGAACGCAATCCTTTTTTTTTTAAATAAACAAATCTGAAAATGCAGGTGGCCCCACTGTCCTAGTATAGACGCATCACACACACACACACACACACACACACACACACACACACACACACACACACACACACACACACACACACACACACACACACACACACACACACACACACACACACACACACACACACACACACACACACACACACACACACACACACACACACACACATCCACAGTGTTAAACGTGAGACTCCAAAGGGACAGCGTTCTTTATCCACACAAGGCCATGATTGATGTCACCAATCAATAGCAATCAAACCTGATGTAACCACAACGCAAACCACTGAGATACATTCATCAATAACAATAAAAAAGAAAGGGGGGGGCCCGGGCCGGTGTCGGCACGTCCTTGGGTGGAAATTGTTGTTCTGTGTTAGTGTGTGTGTGTGCTGTGTTAGTGTGTGTGTGTGCTGTGTTAGTGTGTGTGTGTGCTGTGTTAGTGTGTGTGTGTGCTGTGTTAGTGTGTGTGTGCTGTGTTAGTGTGTGTTAGTGTGTGTGCTGTGTTAGTGTGTGTGTCTGTGTTGGACACACACACTGTGTTAGTTGGTTACAATTGGTTAGTTGGTTAAATTTTTATTTTAACATTGGTTACAATTAAAGAATTCTAAATTGTTCAGAATGTTCCAAACATTTTCGATATTTTTTAAATGTTTAAAAATATATATAATATATCTGATATTATTTTAATAGCCAATGTATAAATGGTTAAAATTATTGTGATATAACGATAACAGTGGGGGGAGGGATGGGCTGAGGGAAAGAAAGTAAAAAAAAATAATGGTATGTTCAAACTGTATGTTCAACTGTTTTCTACCAATGAACATATTTAAAAAAAAATATATATATATATATATATTGTGATAGAGGCCCAGTAAATAAACTACTTTCGCTATATATAGGGACCCCCGGGAACCCCCAAAAGGACCCTTTGGGGTGTCCCCGTAGATGGATATCTCCCCATGGCTCCTGAGGGCGGGCCGGGGGTCCGACGGAAATCACGTGGCATAAAAATAAACAAGCTTTGAACATCACAACCGATGCCGAGCAAAAAGGAGAATTCTTGATTCATCGGGTGAGGTGTGGATCTGATAAGACCACAACAACAACAAGAATAGAAATATCTATATCTGCGTGATGTATCCTACAACCCTCACCTGATGCAGACGAAACAGCACACTCCATCACGCACACGCAAACACACACACACACACACGCACACACGCACGCGCGCTCTTACACAAGCCAAATCAACTGATCGTTCTACAGATAGTGTGCGGCAGCAGTCGGTTTGCTTCTCTTCAGACAAGAGGCTGATTCATGGATTGACCTTGACCGTCTTCCTTCAACAACACAGCCCCCCCCCCCCCCATTCTGGAAGCAAATGTACTCACAACATGTTTGTATAAAATGTCTCCCAAGCATCGATCCGGAGCCCGTCAAAAACACACAGAATATGTCTGTGTATAACAGCACAAAAGAAGACACTTATTTTTGCCAGTTGTGTCGGCTTTGCGTTTAATTTCGGCGGCGGGTTCGACAGATAAGCTGATCACAGTTTTTGATCTAATCACGCTGTCTGCTATCGATTGGCTCAGTCCAATTACTCTAAGCACAGAGAAAACTGAAATGAGACTTTAATTGGGGCTAATTTGGCCTGTAAAGTAAAGAACCGGTCTTACCCACATAAATATATTTAGGTGACCAGGGGTACGAGGTCCGCTCCTTTTTTACCCTCAACCAGTGTTGATTTCGTCGACTAATACGATGGCGAAGAATGTCCGTCGACTACCTTTTTTCACTGACGAAAACTAAATGGAAACTAAAGGGAAACTCCACTATGATGACTACTAAACTAACAAAAAGTAGACAAAAATGTTAGGAAGGGACTAGTGGACAAGAGATCCAGTATAATTAATTTTAAACTTGGTTGCATGCTGAAAATAGCCGATCTACGAGCTTGTGTAGATTGTAGACTCAGCAAGTATAGAATTAGCCATTATGACGGCATCAAGGCCCGCCAAAAAACATTCCAGTCGACTAAATCAACGGTAGATTTTGTCGACTAAAATCTTGTGATATTTAGTCGATATTTAGTCGACTAAAACTAGACACTAAAACATTCCAGGTGAGTAAAATGTGACTAAAATGTAATTAAAACTATTCAAGAGACTATGACCAAAACTAAAATAAAAATTTGCTGCCAAAAACAATACTGCCCTCAACACCAAATCTGTGTGCGAAAACAGCAGCTCTAGAGAGGATACAGTAGGGTTCATGTATGATACTAATGGATGCAGGGAGCTGCACCTCACACACACACACACACACACACACACAGGCAGTATTTGAAATACATGTATTTAAAATACGTATTTTCTGTATTTGAAAATACAGAAAATGCGTATTTTCTTGCGTTTGAAATACAAAAAAAGTATTTCAAATTGTATGTATTTAAAAAATACTGCCCATCTCCACACACACACACACAGAACAACAGGAATGACGTGCCCAGAGACATGCAGTGTCCATGACATCAGAGACACTGGGCTCACTGCTAAAATCTAAAATATCTAAAACCACATATTACATCTTCTAAACGTCATTAAAAAATAAATTAAAAAAGGGTCCCTTTAAGTGCCACATGCCAACTAAAACAGCAAAAGAGACCAAGGTTGGGGGCACCTGTGTATATAGCCCATTTGGGCCCTCACATCTGTCCGATTCATCCCAGTTCCTGCCCACCAGGGGGTCATTGTGAACCGTTTAAGGAGACCCCTTTCATCCATTAATTCGGTAAGCCTCATTTGGCTAATATAACTCGCCCTCGCTTTCATGTACAATAACGTGAAATCATTGGCAAATATACCGCTGCGATTTATCTCTCCTCTCTGTGCGTTTCCACCACCCCGTGTTTCCAAACACAAAGACATGCGTGTGGATATTGTTTTTTTGTGAATGAGGACTCACCGCCCTTGTTGCGCCACTCGAATCCATTTTGAATGTTCTTATCCTAAGCCACCCTGGGGAAGCCGCGGCACTCAGGCTTAGCAGACTGTAGACAGCTAGCGCTTGTTAAGCACACGTCTTAGTCTACGAGGTTATGAGTAGGGCCATTACCCTCATAGTGCACGCCCACAGACACAAACCCATGTAGAAATATAACTGCACGCGCACACACACACACACACACACACACACACACACACCAAGTCAAACGTGAATGCTTGTGTTTCTGTGGCCTTGGAAACTAGCACATGCAAGGCTATAGCGGTATATGAAAGCTACCTAGAGACCGACATAACAATGGGCTTTTCTCCTGGCCCGGTGTGCCCCTCAGGGCGGACCGCCTATTGCATTACCACCTACAGAACATCAATTCAACCTACAGTCCTCTGATTAGAAGGAAATAAAACGGCTGTAGGAGCCCTCAAGCCAGCTCCTCATTGCAAATCAGTGCAGCAGCTACTGTATCTGGGCCAGATCAAGAGCTCACGCACGCACGCAAGTATGCACGCAAGTATGCACGCACGCACGCACGCACGACACTCACACCCTCATTTTTGCACCCTTAAATTCATTTAGAGGATTCAAACGAACATAGAGAGATCAATGCGCGGCCGGCCGCCGTTGAGAGATCTCTAAGTTGAAAATGAAATTCATTGACAATCGCAAAGCGGTTGGAATTATACTATGCAGCGAGCACAGACCAAAAAAGAAATAATTTAAAGGGCCTTGGTCTGAAGCGGAGCTGCCTGCAACACACACTCTCTCCGTCTCTCTCTTAAAAGCTTTGATGAAATTACCCCAGGTCTTTCAAACCAAACCCGGAGACTTTCAATCAATCCCACAAGCCTCGTCATCACCATTCAAGCCCTGGAGCACGTGTACCGTATCTCCTCAGCGGCCGTTTTAATCAAATCCCACTCAACGCCCCGGCAAATTAAAAAAGAGAAACGTTCTCGGCTATACAGTATATATGGGCCCCGACTCCACCACGGAGGACTGCTTTCAAACCAACTATACGCATCGACTAAAGCCTATACTACCTACCCCTAAATCTGAAATTAACAATGCATGAACAAAATAAAAAAGTATAGTTTGTGTGCAATAGATTAGTCACTATCTATGCTCCGATGTGCTTCACTACCTTGGATACAGTCGGCAGTTTCTGATGCCGACTGCACGCGTGTGTGTGGTGCGTGTGTGTGGTGCGTGTGTGTGCGTGTGTGTGTGAGCGAGTGTGACTGCATGTATGTGTGCCGTGCACTGTAAAAATCCTCAGTCAGCTGGAGTGGAAATTAACGTATTTAAATTAGCACTGAGGATCGCAGCGTGTGTGTAACTGTGTGTGCTTCCCTTGCGTTTCCCGCGTTGTGTGCTGTCTGCGGTATATGTGTTATCATGATTAAATTAGCTTATATAATCTGTTTTTTCTTTCTTTAAGCCCCTACCATTTTCCATGTGCTCTGCCTCACCGACACTGCCATCCGGCGTAGTCCTCTCGTAGCTGTCCTCGGGCAGGGGCAGCGCGCCCAGCCGGGGTCCCCCCGACGAGCTCTTGCTGCTGGGCGTCTCCGACTCGTCCAGGCCGCTGTCGTAGCAGCTCTGCAGCGATCCCTGCTGGTTGTGGGGGTCCTGGGGCTGGCTCACCACCGAGAAGGTCACCCGGCGGAACGGCTATACAAGAGACAGAACCAAAACGGGGGAAGGTCCGGGGTCACTCACTTAACTAATCAAGACGGGGACGTTCCTTCCTATACTCACGTGTGTGTGTGTGTGTGTTTTGGCTAATAGAGCTCTTCTGCTGGAGCAGTTTATTTGTATTTTTTCCTCTATATTTATTGAGGGGCGCTATAGAGTTAACGGACAATTACGGGAACTGCATTTTCCCCGTAAACCGCAAATTTAGCAGGCATATAGATATATACAGTAATATACAGGTGTGATGGTACAATTCGGGAGTTTACGGGAGTTTTTGGAAAGTTTAACGGGAGTTTCCTGTAATATACACACGTATTCCAAGCTTTTTGCGCAGTGTATAAGCAGCTATTGTGTAGATTCTGTCTGAACACAAACATAAAATGCCATGGACAATGAATGGACAATTGGTCTGAGCAAACCGGCTGTCGGTATGTCGGTGGAAACCTTCGGGCCAATAAGGGACCACTATTATTGGTGGCATAACTTATGTTTCAAGGTCGGTATATATATATATAAGGTCAATAATGGGTCTAAAGATGGAGCGCCCCTCATTTCTCACGGGTGTGATTTTATTATGCCACGATTTTGCAACCCATTCTTTCCACCAAAGTGTCAATTATCTAATGTAATCCTGGGCGCTATACGACACGTCCTCCATGGCCACCTGTTTACCTGTGTCACACTGATGAAAGAGGACAAGGTGACGGAGCTGCGTGTCCCGGTGGGAGGCCATGACAGAGCACGGGAAGGAAGGGGGGGGGGGGGGGGGGGGGGGCGCCACCAGCTGGGCGCGCATGCCCGAGGACAGGCACGCCACGCGTGCACGCACGCACGGGCATTATATACACTGTACTGTACTGAGGCGCGAACCGAACACTCACGTGAGACTAAATCAACTACATTTATAGTCGACTAAATCTACAGTTGATTTTGTCGACTGAAGATTATTTTGGCGGTGCCTTGATGCCTGATTTTACACTGGCTGAAAATAGCCGATCTACAAGCTCACAACGAGTCACGCTGCGACACGTTGTGAGCTTGTAGATCGGCTATTTTCAGCATGCAACCAAGTGTAAAATGTCTTGTGTCTTTTACTCATACTAGATGACGAAATTGACAATATTTTTAGTCTCAGTTTTAGTCATCATAGCTTAGTTTTCATTTCGTTTTCGTCAGTGAGAAAAGGCAGGCGACAGACATTTTTCGTCATAGCATTAGTCGACTAAATCAACACAGGTATATATACACACAAACGCACCTGACACGCGTGCCGCGTGCGCAGACACACGCAGGCCGTATCTATACCGTACTTACTGAGACGCAAACACCCACGTGAGCCAATGCACGCACGTCACATGCACGCACGTGCGCACGCAGGACAAAAAGGACATGCATGCATGCACGCTCGTGGATACACTGCGCCGTATGCACGCGCATGGTTTTCCTCGTTAAGCAATTGGTTCCTGCTTGCCAAGGTGTTATTGACCAGCGGGGCTGAGTTAAGCAGTGACAGAGCATGTCATTAAAGGTATACTGTAAGGTCTCCCTCGTTCTAATCTACAGCCTCATCCTCGCCTTGCCTTCCACGTTGGAAAGGATGGTTTCCACTCTCCGTCCTTGTCTCCTTTACTGTCTATTTTCACTCCCTCTCCCCCTCCCCTCCCTCCCCCCCTCCCTCCCTCCCTCTCTCCATCCTGGCTGCGTGGCCAAGCCGCAGAAAGGTAATGGTACAGAGAGAGACAACGGGGGAAGAGGAGGATGACGAGGAGGAGGAGGAAGTATGTGGCGCGAGGAATGAAAAGACCGTGCTCAGTCATTACCAGAATAAATGGCATAACGAATAGCTAATGGTGTTCATTAATTAGATACAAACACGCACAGCCACGGCGCCCACACACCCCCATCAGCCCCCCCCCCCCCCTCTCTCTCTCTGCCGCGCGTCACGTCGTTTCTCTGAATGTGCTCCTCGCCGGACATCTTCACAAGGCCTCCACTTTGTTCTTCCTCCCTCCCTCTCTCTCTCTCTCTCTCTCTCTCTCTCTCTCTCTCTCTCTCTCTCTCTCTCTCTCTCTCTCCCCCCTTCCATCTTGCGTGTCACCTCCGTCGATCATGGGGAATACGGTATTCAACGGAACAC
This sequence comes from Protomyctophum bolini, assembly GCF_963924005.1. Lineage (NCBI taxonomy): Eukaryota > Metazoa > Chordata > Actinopteri > Myctophiformes > Myctophidae > Protomyctophum > Protomyctophum bolini. The sequence continues at coordinate 20,405,857 of NC_137881.1, read as the reverse complement.
AACAGGCCCATTACTCAAGAACTCTGTTTTCTTGACTCTCTCTCTGTACGACAGACTCAAATGTACACTGCCATCAACAGTATAGTTACAGTAGAGTTCCAGCTTTAAGGTCATGGCTGCTGTGTCGGGGCAGAAACCCTCACATGTGAATGTCCATATTTCAACTTTGCATGAATGTCTTAGTTCACTCTGACACGTGTGACCGACAGGTCCAAGAAGATTATCGGAGGCGTATATACGCATATGCGGACGTGAGCAACACACCGCAACACGCAGAGGGATATCTCTCCATCTCTAAAACACACACACAACCTGGACGGTTAGCTCAACAGTCTGGGCACCTATAGGCTGCTGAGCCACGGGTTCCACTCCTGATCCCAACGGTCTTTTGCCGCATGCGTGTCTTAAATGGTAAATGGTGCATTTATATAGCTTCTTTATCCAAGGCGCTTTACATATATTGTGCATTACATTCACCCATTCACACACACATTCTTACACCGATGGCGGCGGAAACCATGCAAGGCACCGACCAGCACATCGGGAGCAATTAGGGGTTCACAGTCTTGCTCAAGGACACTTCGACACTAAAAAGTGACAAAAAAAAGAATTAAAAAAAACCCTCACACAAACACGCACGCACACATGACATCCCGAGCAAGTGGGTGACAGGTCATCTTAGCCTCTTGGTTATTGTGTGGTGCTGCAGTGCCTCTGAATCTCTGCCAGATTCTCCTTTTGACAAGACACTGGGAGGAGAAAGAGGAAAAGAGAAAAAACGGTCCTTCTCACTGTGCGCCGAAATTAGCATTTATTTATTTCCCACCCTGGGTTCCTCTCTCTCTGGTTGGCTGCCTGGCTAACGCAGCAATCTTGGCAATAAATCATGTTTCCATGTAATTACAATCAACACTCAACAAATGAATTGACATAAATATTCATATGAATTTCACTTGGATAGTCAAACATTTGTTGCATAATTAAAACGGGGGGCCTAGCAGGGGAACCGTTTCTATCAGCGGAATAACACTTGAAGTAGTTGTTTGAATATCAAAACAATCTTATTCATTTATTTGTGTGTGTGTGTGTGTTTGGGGGGGTTGGGGGGGAGTATGTTGGTTTGTTTGTTGAGTCTCAATTGTTTGATGTGGTGATTGTTTGCAACCCCCAAAGCTAATAACACGTGTGTGTGTGTGTGTGTAAAATAAAGCGATACAAATTACGATGGCTGGTTGAGGTGTAAGTGTCTAATTTGGGCTTTGTTGTACAGCACAGCACCAAAGAAATGAATAACAAAAAATGAGGCAGTTCACAAGCTCCCAGCGTGTGGCGCGTGCAGGGACACCATGTGAGCTTCATGTGAATTGACTGTTTTGGGCGCGCGGAGCGGCAGCGTACGGCGAGGCACAAACCAGGGCCTCTATATGCTTCTTGACTCCTTGACTGCTGCCTAATGAATTGCTGGTAAGAAGCGTTGAGAAGAAAAGCAACACTCGAGCGCTCGTACACTGAAGGGAAATTGAGTTTGGGAGAGAGCGGAGAAAAGCCGGGAGAGAAAGAGAAAGAAAAAAGGAAAAAGTCACAAATGAACAAATAGATTCTGTTCACCTGCATTCCCCGTTTTTTCCCCCACACTGCAGGGAGAAGCAGATAGATGGAAATAAAGGAAGAAAGAGGTGTGGGGGGAAAAAAAAGCTAATTTGTTTGCAGACCAGAAATGGAGTTCAGGCAGAGATGGCCGCGGGGGGCTCTCGGTTTATAGATGCCGGCACCAGTCTGCAGAGTGACCTCCGCTCCCTTCCCTTTCTGTGTCTTTTGAGCAGGATAAATTAAAAAAGACATTGTTCTATGCCAAATTGTTCCTCTTTCTTTCCCCCCCCCCCTTCTCCTCAACGCTCATATTTTCTGAGAAAATATTATTTGTGTTGCATACCACACGTGAAGATCATGGCCCGACTTTTCAGTGTGCGAAGAAACCTGTCTGACCTGTCAGAGCTGTCAAACCAACCGCCGTGGCCCAACCGACGGCCAAAACTGACCACAATTCCGTCTGACACATGATTGCCTTACACACACACACACACACACACACACACACACACACACACACACACAGACACACACACACACACAGGTTTGGATTGCTATATTAGTGAGGATATCGACGTTTTATAACGGCGATTTTAGGATTGCCATTTTAACAATTCTTTGTCATTTTTTTAATATCCTAACCCTAAAGCTGAAAAAAATCTAATATACATCTGTGGATAACATATTTTCTGGCAGAACTCCATCCCTAACCCTTACTCTAACGCAAGTAGCCTATTGCGTTAGCAATTGCATAAAACAACAATTTCCCTCGTGAGGACCCATTAAAATGGTCTGTTTCTGACATTCTACTATACTTGAGGGAGCATTATAGGCCCTCAAGTATAGTAAAACAAGTTCACATGCATGCATATGCGCGCACACACACACACGCACACACGCACACATGCACACACACATGCACACACACATGCACACACACACACACACACACAGCGTGGAGGTTATAGTATTGGACCTTGGGGCTATCCCAACAGACACCGTTAGCATTAATGAGACACGGTATACACGATGTGACTGACAGCCACACCCACTCCTCTGCATGGTGACACATAGGGGAAGGTGGGGGGGTGGCGACCTTTCCTCAGTGGGACGGGGCCTGTCGACGGTGGGTTCCCAGAGCCCCGACACTTTCATTAACCCTGACCAGGTAATGGCCTCATCTGCTGCCCCTTCCTGACCCCCCTGCCCCCGCCAGTCCCCCGAGCTGCCAATCATCGCAGCGTTAGCGTGCACACGCACGCACATGCACACACATATCTCTGACCCCCCCCCCCCTTCCCCCTGTGCATGTGACCTATAGCTGTCCCGACAGCTTCGCCATCATCATGCTTCACTCCTGTGTGGTTTTCATTACATGGTAGCGTTCAGACTCAGCTTGATGTCTACCAGATGCAGGTCCCATACCATGCATGTTGGGCCCTCTACCTTAACTTCTATAGGCCCCCGTCCGTGACGGAAAGCACACTGTGGACAGCTATATATATATATATATATATATATATATATATATATATATATATATATATATGGGGGTGAGATAAAGGCCTCCACGTCGGGCCGAGGCATAAACGAACAGGCCTAAATGAGTCACGGGGGTTTAGCGGGGAGCGGCGTCTGAGTATATAATAAGCCCCCAAACGTTTGCCTATTTCCTGGACGCTGAAGGGAAAACACATGGCGCTGCTGCTACGCCTGTTCACGTCCAGCCTGCGGCCAACCACAACAGAACGGGCGTCACTGCAGCGTCAATAATGTGCCACCCCTTGGGTTTTGGTTCTTTCATTTCCTCTGAAACCCCCCCCCCCCCCCCCTCCCCTCCCCACCTCCTTACTGACTGCCCAACCCCCCCGTCGACTATCTAACAACAGACCCCTCCCTCCCCACCTGATGGACTATAGTAAACTCTGCCTAACGATGAAGTCACTGGTGGACGGGTTTCTGAAATGCCCACAGCCCTCCTATATACAGTATGAGACACAGACCGAGTTGGAAAAATGGTGCCATTTTATCATGGTTATTAGTGAGGACCTATTATATGAAGATAGGTTGAAAAGTGGTGAAGTGGTCTTCTAAGTAGTAGGCCTTTTTTCTTTTCTTTTTTCAAATGTCTCACTATCCTTTTTATAGCATTTTTGTGATACATTGTGATTTCTTGTTATCTCACCTCACAAGAGAAGTTTCCGAAAGGAAAAATAAAGTACTTTGAAGTTGAAGTTGAATGCGTCCAGGGGCCTGTCAGGAGTCAGGACTGCTTGGTTCACTCAAGCCAGACTTTGTGATCCAAACCCTATAACGGTATACTACTCTTGGCAGAACATTCTATAACAAATAGCAAGATCTATAGCAGGGATGAGCAACTTTGACAATGGAGAAGGCCACTATATTCCCACATTCGTTCCAGAGGGCCGATATACAAGCTCAAAATGCGTCGCAATGCTACACGTTTTGAGCTTGTAGATCGGCTATTTTTGCTATATTTTAAATCAAATCCTGAACATTCTTTTGTCATTTTGAATTGGAATCTTGAAATGTAACCTTTTTATTTAATTTCAAATGCACTTAGTTATAGTTACGTCAACTTACTTAACAGACTAAATCCAAACACACAAAAAGACAATAACATTTTAATAGCATATACTATAGTCATTAAGCTACTAAGATAGACTGAAGTAATTAAAGCGGGTCATGTTTCCATGATTGGAATTGTATAACAGCTGAAATCAATAATATATCACTATTCTGATAGTTAAATGAAGTTGAGGGCTGCCATGGTTGCCCAGGCATGATCTAAAGCAATGTCTCGGCGCAATGTGTTTCGAAGCTTGTTTATTCGTCCATGAATAGGAGTTTTGTTTTGAGCCCAACTCTCTCTCTCTCTCTCTCTCTCTCTCTGGATGACTACATTTGCAATTAGACCCACTTTCTCCCTCGTTCGTATAGATGGGAGAAGAAAAGCAGAATGTATGGACGGATGCTGGGTCTGAGGTGGAGGAGGGGAGGGGAGGGGAGGGGCAGCAAACACGGCCATGTGTGTAATTTCAGCTGGAAAGCGGCATTTCACCTGTGTCGGACGCCACTGCCCCCCCCCCACTATACCGGGAAACTGTGACGGGAAAATTGTCCGTCCGCAAACATTAAGACTACGGGGCCTGTGTCTTATTGCAGCCAAGCAAAGAGAAGAAAAGAAAGAAAGAAAGCATTTTAAAAGGTCTGGAAGAGAAGGAGGTATGTGTGAGAGAGTGATGGAGGTAAGGATAAAGGAGTTGGGGGTGAGTAGGGGGAGAGAGAACTAGCCAAAGAAAGAGGCACGGAGAGAGAGAGATACTTGAGAATTACACATAAGTGTGGTGATGATTGCCAGAAGTGGCAGTCTGTAATTACGAAGCCCCATGATTCATTTTTAATGGCCAGCCGTACAGTGACCTGCGATACCGCCACCACCATCAGAGACCCGCGCATAGCAGCTGCCTAAATAGCCGCGCAACGCCTCGCTTATTTACGCGTCGCCGATTTGCCGCTTGCTAAACGGCCACGCCACGAGGTGCGGCGCGGCGCTACGTTAGCATAGCTCGTATGCACCAGGCGACCCGCGGCCTCATTAAGGAGCTCATGGCTTACAATCGCATCGCCTTCAATTATTGAATTAAAAACGATGGCGAGATAACGACACGGTTGTTCCCGTAACAAATGAGACGAATGCCCTCAAGGTGAAACGTCTGAGTGGAAATCAATCGGAATCTGATCGGGGACGGGGTCAGGTTCTATTTGGGTGGTACTCGATTACACTTAATTACTAGCCTCCGGGCCTAACCTGAGACGACCATTTTGGATAGAGATGCATGTATGCAGCCAGAGCTCATGAAGGACAGCAGGGACGTGCACAGATAGACGTCAATTAAGGGGGCTTCAGCCCCTGCCCTTTTACCCGTCTGTAAAACAACTGCCCTCTCCAGACCACGGATGCAGCATTTACAGTACTATGGTGAAAGAAATGCAAATGCCCTCCTCTCCTTTCTATTGTATGTCATACCGGAAGGCAGCATTCAGGAGAATTGTTTTTTTCCCGAAGCCTCCTGAACTAATTTACATTTTGCATCTCCAGTAGATAAAGAGTGCAGGGTTGCACCCCTAAAATAGCTGATCTACAAGCTCTCAATGCGTCGCGTTGGAAGGGACTAGTGGACAAGAGATCCAGTATAAGTAATTTTACGACAAAAAGAAAATCAACCAGGTGCAAAAAACGAATAATGTAAAGTAGTGCTTAAAGGATCAGTGGGACTGGAATACTACAGAAAAGGCTGCGATCAGGGCACTCAAAATGTAAAAAGAATGAGGAGAGGGTGGATAAAAATAAATGTACTTTACTTAGAAAAGTTAAAATAAGCCAACATGTTTCGACTCAAAAAGAGTCTTCATCAGGGCAAGTAAGTCATATTACACCAAGCTGAAAATATCAGATCTACAAGCTCACCACGCGACGCAGCGTGGCGCGTTGTGAGCTTGTGACTACAGCGACTGCAGATTTAGTCGACTGAAATGTGACTAAAACTAAATGCAAACAAAAAAAACTAAAAAATAAAGAATTTGCTGTCAAAATCAAACACTGCTTTAGAGTCACCCCCGGGGGCATCCTGAGGTGAGAGTGGTAGAGTGGGCTGCGCTCGGAAGGACATGTAGGAAGGGAGGGTAGGAGGGGGGGGGGGGGCATGGGGGTCATGGGGGTTTCAGGTGTCATGTAGGAGTTCATGTATATAGGAAGGGAAGGAGAGAGGGAGGGAGGGGGGACATGGGGGTCACGGGGGTTTCAGGTGTCATGTTGGAAGTTTGAATGTTAGCTTTTGGGGCCCACAGCCCGTCAAGCTCCAGTGCTCTTATCTTCAACTCTCTGCATTCCCTCACTTGTTTTGTTATTTCTCCTTCAACTCCTCCATCGGGGACACTTTCCCAGCAAAACAGCCAGACAAGGAGGAAGAAGGGGCCAATTTTTCTTCTTTCTCTCCAAACAACACCCACAACATCAGGAAAGATGAAGAGGGGGTGGGAGGGAAGGGGGGGATGGAGGAGGAAACTTAACTGCCCATGCAGTGAAAAGAGAGAGACGCAAGTGTGTGTTTGTCTTTGTTTTTGTTTCCCCGGCAGGCTTTCAGAAGCACAGTCAGGCGTAACCGGGAAGCCAATCAATCACTTGACCAAACTCTTTACAAAAAATAAAAACCCAACTCTGTGACCTCTGGGGTCACGGAACCTCGCCGTAATGGATCTAAAAGTACAACGGCGCTGTGGAGTTGTGTGTGTGTGTGTGTGTGTGTGTGATGGATCGACTTCAACACTTCAAAATAACTCACCGATCCACACACCTGCGTGGAGATCAAGCAATACACACAGGTGTGCCGAGTTGGACGATGATGACATTTTGTGATCATCTTAATACACAGCCCTGTCAGAGGGTGATTGGCACTCGTTATGCTTTGATTGTTTCTTTAAAAAAGTTATGATGGATACAACCCCCACCGCACACGCACACACACGTACACCCACACACACTCATACACACACGCGCCCACACATGCACGCCCACAACGGCACGCTCGTTATTATCCGACTAATCGATTGGTTGTCCTTGAACACTAGTGCGTTCACTGACGTGGCTCTCCCAGTGGGACACCGTTGACCTTCCATATCGCCCTCGTTTAAGAGTGGAAACATCTCAATATAAATAAATATAGTCGTCATGGCTCTGTGAGCAGCAAAGCATTTAACACAATCCTATAGCAGGCTAGTGGCAAAGCGAAAAAGAAAAAAAACCCATGTCTGACTAATCAGTATTTTTCCCCCCTGAGGTTTAAGCACTTTAGAACTGAGACCAGATTCTACTATACAAAATGTCTTCTCAATCATGACAGTTTTCTGGAAAAACCACATCATGTTTCAATGTCAGTGGTTCTCAAACTATTTCATGTCAAGGACCCCAAAAAATATATGTAGTTGGCCGCTGACCCCCATTTGAAAATATGTTGTTCCAGGGACACCCCCCCAGAAGCAAAGAATTGAGTTAATGTGAGCACCACAACAAAACACATTGTTGTGGTGCTCACATTAACCTCAGGAAGTATTGAGTTGCTTTTCTGTTTGAGGCTCCTGGCTGGTAGCCTATACTACTACTGGTCAACCAGCAGGCTCCTGGCTGGTAGCCTACTACTACTGGTCAACCCTCAGGCTCCTGGCTGGTAGCCTATACTACTGGTCAACCCTCAGGCAGCCTCAGGCTCCTGGCTGGTAGCCTACTACTACTGGTCAACCAGCAGGCTCCTGGCTGGTAGCCTACTACTACTGGTCAACCAGCAGGCTCCTGGCTGGTAGCCTACTACTACTGGTCAACCAGCAGGCTCCTGGCTGGTAGCCTACTACTACTGGTCAACCAGCAGGCTCCTGGCTGGTAGCCTACTACTACTGGTCAACCCTCAGGCTCCTGGCTGGTAGCCTATACTACTGCTGGTCAACCAGCCGGTGTCTTCCCGGTTCTCACTCACTGTCCAGTGTCCACCACCCACCAGCAGCACCAAGCTCAGTCTTGTCGTAGTCCACCACCATGCAGCAGCAATTAAACTCTGTCTGCGCTCGACCAAAACCACTCAAACGCTAACCTAAAGGCTGAACAGACAGACACGCTATCGCTATGCTGACGTCATGTCGAGTGACGTCATGCATGCGCCAGACACTGCAAAATAGTGCCCGCCTTATAGCATTAAAATATTAACTATTTTTAAAGTGAAGAAGATGTGTTTTACATTTAAAAAATTAGTTATAGAGGGCAAATATAATGTTTTTTTTAAGCCATACAAGTCTTATCACCCTGCAGGGTTCCTTTTAAGAACTTCTCCCCCCGTGGCGGCGTGGCCCAGTGCAAAGGGATGAATCCTCATCATCCCTCAAGGAGGAAGGGAGAGAGAGAGAGAGACAGACAGTGACAGATGTGTTGTTTTTTACTTAGATTTTAGTTTTAGTCATAGTGTTTTGAATAGTTTTCATTTAGTTTTAGTCAACTAAATGTCGACAAAAATGCGTCGCAGTCGCATCACGACACGTTGTGAGCTTGTTGATCGGCTATTTTCATAGCATGCAACCAAGTGTCTTTTACTTAT
>NC_137881.1:20377104-20394604 GCF_963924005.1 Protomyctophum bolini | reverse complement strand
CACGCCAGTGTGTCTGTCTGGCTTTGTCGTGTGTTTGCGTGTGCGATGCGTTGCGCACACACACACACACACAGAAGCACGTACTTGCATTGAGTGTGCTCAGATATAATTTCATGCATCATTCACTCATTCAGGATTGCGCCACTAGGGGGAGGTTGTCTGCACCAATGTGCCAGAGGCCAGTTCACACACAACATTACACACACACACACACACACACACACACACACACACGATCGCAATGTGCCACCTGGTCCCGACACGAAACGCACAAGTCACGATTACAGTCCACGCCATTATGAAAACAATTATTACAAATGAGTAATTAAAACAATCATGTCAGACCCAATGAAGTCACAGTGATAAGACAGCGGGTGAGTGAGGGATCACACAGAGAGAGAGAGAGAGAGAGAGAGAGAGGAGAAGGAAAGAAAAGTGATGAGGGAGGTAGGAAGCGTGCACAAGTATGCATACTTGGAGAGAGACCACGCATGCACGCACGCACGCTCAAAAGTTGGCTTGGAAGTAATTTCTTTCATTTGCCTTTCTCTCTGTCATACACCTCACCACCACCACCACCATTGTCTCTCCATCCTCGTTCATCATCTCCCTTCGGCCCCTTATCTCCTCATACCTCTCTCTACTCTACTCTGCCTCCCTCCCTCCCTCTCTCTCCCAGCTCCGTCTCTGTCACTCTTGCTCGCTCGCTCCCTCTCCCCTGCCTTCGCTATCTTCGCTGAGATCGAGCAAGGTCAAACCTCCCTGACGTTTGATGGATGAAAATGGAATTAAGATGAAAGCACACTTTCAGATAATGAAGATATGCGGCAGGAGATTAGGAAGCACAGGGTTCTGGTGGTGGGGTGAGGAGGAGGAGGAGGGCGGAGAGCTGCCGAGGTGCCGGTCCAAATTAATATTGAAATGTACGTGCAGAAGATCCCCATACATGGGCTCACTTCTCCCCCCCCCCCCCCGGTGCTTAAGTGAAAAACAGAATGGGGAAGAAATGCCAAAATGAAATGCCTCTTGACAGGGAAAGAGCTGGAAGGGAAGGGGGGAGGGCTGTCTTTTTGAGTAGACCTTTATCCACAGCACTGACAGCTGCCACTCTGACGCAAGTTTGTGCAATGTTACTGTATTCACAGGTGTTACGAATGATACTAATTAATACACTGCTCAACTGAGTCAACATGCACCCTGACTCAGTTTGTCCTGAGGGGGACACAACCTTCATTATTATCACTGGTGGAAACACTGGAACAACAACTGGAGTACATTAAACAACTATAGTGTCAATATGGCTTCTGGGTAAAGGACACCTCCAAGAGAGCGGAGCGTTTGGCATGTGCGTCTCACAGAATGATGAGACCGACGAAAGAACATAAAAATGAGGCCGACTGCACAAGGTAGAAAACAGAGTGCGAGAAGATGCACACGTCTGGGACTTGTGTTTTGGTTTGGAGTGATTGAGCACCTTGTATACAGTATACATGCAGTGTGAATTGTCAAGGTCAAGGCGTGTGCGCGCCCGTGTGTGTCTGCGTGTGCTGCAAGTGTTTGCATTTTGGCAACGTGTCAACATTTGCATGGCTGGAGCCTGTGAAAAGGCAGGCATGTCCCCTAACGACAGCAAAGCGAGTGCCCACTCGCTTTGCTGTCGTTAGGACAAAATGTCACGTGTGTACACATACAGTACACACATACATACAGTACAGTATGCTTAAAGACCGGAAGGCTAATATCGGCCTCGGCCAAGGTGTGTGCGTTTGCGTGTGCGTGTGTTTAACCACCCGGATTAGAATCCTGCTGGTTAGTGGTTATACGCATGGACACACACACTAATGTACGCTCACTATAGTATGCACACTCACACGGCCTACACAGTGGCACAAGCACACAGTATACACGTGGCATATAGTCCCTCCTGTCTCCTGAGCTGTAGAGAGTAGTGTTGCCAAAGATAGGCCCTTGGATAAGGACCCCCCGCCTCGGTAGACTGCCCCGGTGGCGGTGTCTGATGCCGGCGATATACACGTGCTAATCCCCTGTGAAAAATATATACTGTATAGTCCCCCTCCTGCCAGGCACTTGTCCTGAGTACACTTAGCGCAGTGGTTCCCAAACGGTTTCATGTCAAGGACCCCCAAAATGATACTCATTAGCTCACGGACCCCCATCTGAAAATATGATATGGCAATTGAGGATCCACCAGAGAGAAGACTTTTACTGCTCTAGCAGTGATTTTCAACCATTTCGATTTCAAGGACCCCCAGGTTTGACATGCATTAGTCTATGGGCACCCATTGAATGGCATTTCTACCAATGTGTACATTTGTACACTCTCTGAGTTACAGACCCATAAGCGTCCATTTGGTTCCTAATTATCATTTAGCTCGGGACCCCTTGGAACTCTCTGAAGGACCCCACTTTGGGAACCACTGCACTTAGCGAACACTTCCTCCCGCCTCTCCTCGCCTTTCACTGATAAAGACGAAAAGCAGAGTGAGGGGTGTCGCTCCTCCAGCGTGCTCTGAACCTGCCATTTTGGCAACAAGCCCCATTAGATCTCATTACCGCCGGTCGAGCGACCCGGGCCGAGGCGGCCATTTTGGGGAACATCAAGTGAAATGCAATAATGGCGTCAGTTTGTCTCAGAGCACATCGTCCCCCATGTCTTTTGCACTGCCACTTTGTTAACCCAGTCAGGACGGGAACCCCTTTTTGGTGTTTTCAGGGTTACGTTATACTTTAGCATATAGAAAAATAACAGATCTAGAAGCTTGTCGGTCTGCTATATTTTTTTTTATCGTGAAAATGTGACGCAAATCATTGAATATATATTCTTTCACAGTGAATCTTTGCTTCTGGGGGAGTCCCTGGAACAACTGATTATTTTCAGATGGGAGTCGGCGGCCAATTAGATTGATTAGATTTTTGGGGCATGAAACACTTTGAGAACCACAGGAAAACCCACGTTTCTATGTCATAGAAACATAGGTTTCCCGATTTAAAAGACATTTTTACAATCTGTTCTGGGGTCTAAATGGGTTAAGGGGCAGGGGGCGGCGGGGAGGGGGTTGTGGCACTGGCAAAAACACAATTAGCGGCGCAGCTTGTTTGTTCCCTCTGGTAATTTCGGCCCAATAAGTAAAAAGTAATGCGAGGAAGACATCAGCGGAAGTAAGTGATGTACGCTTCAATTTGGCCTGGTTTTGTCCTCTCGTAGCTGCAAGCTGTTCCCATTATTGAATAAGCAGGAGAGAGAAGAGAGGGAAAGAGAGAAAAACATCTCGCTGTGTTCAGGTTACAGACTGGACACGGGCTAACAATGAGCTTCTTTGTGAAGACGGGGGAAATTATTGGAAGTCAGATTCTTCTCTCCCTTTTTTTTTTTCATTACCTGTCCCTTAATCGGAGGTTGACGAGAGGTCGTGCGGGTACGTTTACCACACAGCTGGTACCTGTTCTCCTTCGATCAGCCCCCACCCCACCCCACCCCACCCCCGCCCGCGGCATCAATCCCCACGTTTCACTGTGTTGCTGCGTCTCTGTCTGGGTCTGTGTGTGCCTGCATGCGCGCGAGGGTCTAAACATGACTCCTTTTGTGTGCGCGTGTGTGTGTGTGCGCGCGCATCTGTCTGTCTTGTCCGTTTTTTTGTGTGCAACCTATCCCCTTACCGGCAGCAGCTGGTATCCCAGGAATAAAAGACGCTCAGCTCGAGCGAGAGATGGGGCACTATAAGCAGAGGCTGGAGGTGGAAGTGGGAGATGGGGTGTGGGGGGAGGGGGGAGGGGGGGCTTGGGACATGTCTGGCAGACGGAACAGATCCAGTGTCGCCGTTGAACTATGCATCGCATCCCCACCCCTCCAACTCCCTCCCTCCCCGTTCTGCGTTGGCTCACAGAGCGCAGAGCTGCAGGTGAAAGCACCTGACTGTGTGTGAGGAATGTGGTGGTGGTGGTGCATGGTGGGGAGTGCAGGGGGAGGTACGGTGAAGAGAAAATGGCACCCATTGAAGAAACCCAAGCTAGCGGAGAGAGAGATAGGCACGGCGCTGTGGACACGGCAGACATGGACAGCGCGCTGCATGGGAGGCGCTGTTCTAAGTCACTGCCTCTGTGAAAGCAAGTGAGCTGGGGACGATGAGTCTGAGATGGCTATTGATCTAAGAGTGACACTGCCGTGACAGACAATAGTGATGAGTGTTGCTATGAGAAGAGAGCGCTGTGGGCGGAGCGCCCCGCCGCGCATCACACGGGACCCATGATGGCGGATCGATAGCGAGGCATGAAGCCGAGATAGCGATATGAGTGTATGTGGTCGCTATGAATAGGTCTTCTGTGCCCTTGTAGTATAGTGCTTTATATGGGGGGGGGGGGTTATGTTTCTCCCACTTTCTCTTTCTACGCCTCACTGTCCTTTATCCACTGTCATCCAGCCACAGTAAAACCCCAGTAAATCTAGCCAAAACAACCCCTAAAAAAAGCCAAGATTGTTGCAAATTCAAAACGAAAAAGATCAATTTCGATTCAAGCACGTCTCATATTTTCTATCCCTTTGATCTACGACCAATCGGGCTGTATGAATACCAATCGTCCACCGCACGGCGACTTCCTGCAGAACAGGTTCTCGGTCTATTCGCCAGACCAAAGGCCAGATGTTAGCAGCGTAGCGTAGCGCAGCACAGCGACAGAACGCGCTAATGATGTAGCTCATCAAGCTGGATAATTTCACCCCCCCTGCTGTGTCTATTGAGAGGTACAGGTGGTTGAGAGGTGCTCTTCATCTCAACCCCATGAGAGAGAGAGAGAGAGAGAGAGAGATTTGGCCTACATTCTTAGCTAAAATCAGGGGGTGTTTTCCTATATACAGTATCTCTCGGGCAGACCACATTATTATGAATTTGGGGCAATGGATTGATAGTTATTGAGGCCAGTGGTTCTCACTGTGGAGTCCAGGACCCCCCAGGGGTCCTTGAAGGGGTTCCAGGAGGTCCCCATGGGATGGTTAGGTCAACCCAAACAGGACGGGAACCCCTTTTGGTGTTTTAAGCATTACTTTAGCAATTGAAAAATAGCAGATCTACAAGCTAGTCACTGGAACATCATATTTTGAGATTGGGGTCCGGGGTCAATTACATACGGGTCCTTGACATGAAATAGTTTGAAAAACACTGACACAGAAACATAGGTTTTTCAGAAAACTGTGGTTTGGCCTGTAACACATCTGTAACACATATGCAAGGAAGAATAATCGCTGTTGTCGCCGGGTAGAAACCTCTCCATATGTTTCAACGTTCTGAGCCTGTTATCTCTCCTATGCGGACAAAATATTATCCAGCGATAACAAAACATTCTATAGTTTTGGGTCTGAGAGGCTAAATGTCATCAAATGGTGGTTCCGTGGCTCAAATGACGAATAAATAATGGACCTCAATGTGAAAAGGGTTGAGAACCACTGCACTACAACGCCACAAAAGCATCAAATTAGCAGATCCACAAGCTTACAAGTTAACTAGGTGGCTGAATCTGTGTGCGTGTGTGTGTTTTTGGTACATCAATGACACAGTCCTGCTGTATCAACATCTGAAAACAGTTGTCACACCTACACGTGTGCACAAAATAGCTTGTTCCCATTTTGTTGTCTTCAAGTCCAGGCTCCCAGAAACACAAGGGTCCCCTGTACAACAACATCGGTGCCGGTTGCTTTGCAAGGAGCCGTCAAGCTGTTGTCACGAGTGTTTAGTTGTTTTTTATACGCAGAGCCGAGCCAGGTATCAGCCCATCCAGATGTGATCATCAGCGTTTGCCATTTTAATGATTTATTTTAGGTTGAATCTTTGTTCCCCAGCGCTTCTTTTGACACCCATCTGTCATGAATCTTCTCCGACACCCATCAATCTCGACCTGCACTATAGCCTAATTCCCGCTTCGCTCGCTTGGCGTGTATATATCGCTACACAGGCTTGTGCCATAATGCTAACAAGACCGAGGAAGACAAATGAGTACTTGGGTCGTAAATCCTGCAACAGATAAGGTTAGCGGCCTGCTTTGCGTTAGGTTTTATGCCATGTAAGACCTTGGAAAAGCTTTCTGGTGTCTTAACACCGCATGCAGACACGCACGCACGCACATGCGCACACACACGTGCACTCTTGTGAGTGTGTGCACGCACAGTCGCACACACACCTACAGTGCATGTGTCCTTCTCACCCTCCCCTCTTCAGCTAATGAGTTCCATCGCCTCTACCATTTCCCACGTTCCTTTATGCGACCCAATCAAGAGCCATCCCTGTTTTTTCTCTCTCTCTCTCTCTCTTCTCTCTCTCTCTCTCTCCCCACACACACACACACACCCACACACAGTGTGTTTCAGCACAGCTGATCCCCATCGCGCCCCAGCAGCATGCTAGTTAATATTTCATCAAGTGCAGGAATTTCACATCTGTAGGTCGCATTCCAGACCCCGCGGCAATTAAGACTGATTTATACTTATAGCTGCACTACAAATAGCTGATCTACTCTACGTGCGCAGAGCTTTGTCGCGATGCAACGTGTCGGGAGGTAGCTCGCAGATCCGGTATTTTCGGCGTTCGACACAACCAAGTATAAATTAGGCAAATTCAGACGACGGCCTGGGTTGCTTTTTTTTTTCTCGAGTCTTCTTTCTTTTCCCGTGCACGCTCTTCTTCAAAGGGAATTAACGAGCTGAAATTAATTTGAGCTTCTGCTACTACGCTTACAGTGTGATTCCAGACAGCAGCAGAGCCAGTGGGGGGGAGAGGGGGAGAGAGAGAGAATGAGAGAATGAGAGAATGAGAGAATGAGGGAGGGGAGAGGAGAGGAGAGGAGAGGAGAGGAGAGGAGAGGAGAGGAGAGGAGAGGAGAGGAGAGGAGAGGATATACCACATGCGGATCCACATGAATAAAATAGGATTCCAGCTCTTGAAGACGTTGCTTAACTAAATGATGAGCGAGCGATGATACCCAGTCCTACGCATGGCTGCACGTTCTCTTTGGTCTGGGACAAATCACTCGTTTACACTGTGGGCACCGCCAAGGACATGGAGCCAGAGCAACACGCTGCGCATGCAGGCTCAAAGGAGGAGATATGTTGAGATATATATACCGGTATAGACCAGTAGACCTACAGTAGCCTACACATGTGCGTGTCTCACATTTGGTGGGTATAGCCTAAATAAATACAGTTGTATATCCAGACTGGATTAACGAGGCCTCATCCATTGTATATATATATATATATAGGACCTCCCTGATCAAACCCCGCCTCTAGGCCACCCCCCGAGCGCCGGAGGGATTAGCGGAAGAATGCCTATATCCACTTATCTCCGTATCTCCAACGCTCAATCACAGGCCGAGTCCCTGTGGCCACAAGCGAAACGTTAGAGCCATGTGTGTGCGACTGTGCGTGTGAGCGTGCGTGCGTGTGTTTGGGGGCGCTATTGTCTTCCTTGCATCTGCACGGGGGTCTTTTGAAAAGTGTCGTATTTCAAAAGGCCGGCCATGCTCCTTATCTGCCCAACATGGTGGGCCCGAGTTTACAATCATACACGAGAGAGGGTGGACCGTAACAACAGCACACAATGGGCCTTTATGTGTGTACACAGTATAACACTCAGGCCATCCACTAACTACTACGGGGTCTAAAAGCATCCACAATGCTCTGCCTCTTCTTGACCGGTGGAGTCACAGGTCAGGGGGGTCAGGGTGTGTGTTTGATTTGGGATGGGAGGCGATTAGGAGCGTCCATTCAAGACCCACTGACCCTAATGGCTGACCACTGACCTCCTTATGTCTGCAGGCGTACTCTACTCAGGGCTAATGCCTATTGATCTGCAGTGTGTGTGTGTGGGGGGAGGGGACTTGCTTTTAATATCTTCTACCAACAAGTGGAAATATAAAATAAAGTAAAGAGAGCAACCACAGTTTAACCATCTTGTATGATACAGGCTATACAGAAATTGTGAAAATATTGCCTATCTACAAGATCGCAACGCATGGCAACCGTGATATGTTGTGAGCATGTAGATCTGCTATTTGCACTTTTGTGTGTGTGTGTGTGTGTGTGTGTGTGTGTGTGTGTGTGTGTGTGTGTGTGTGTGGGGGGGGGGTAACGTTCATTAATCATGATCGAGGCAAATGTTTGAAGTAATGGTGATATTGATTTGAGGTCATCTCGCCCAGCCCTAACTGGCATTGTATTGATCAAAAAAAAGTTAAAAAGTAAAAGGTTGAAAGAGATCAAAAGCCCATGCAGTTTGGTCAACTGCTAAATCCCAGCTGGGATAATTGAACAGACTATTAAGCAATGGTGGGAATTATTTTACTTATAAGTAAAGGTATCAATACTGCAATGTAGAATACTCTGTTACAAGTAAAAGTCCGAAATGCAAAATGTACTTGAGTGAAAGTACAAAAAGGCAATGGGTGTCAAGATGTACCAAAAGTAGAAAGTATATACTCACGATGCAGAATGTCCCATTTCAAGTTTTCAAATGTATAACCATATTTTGAAAATAGCAGATCAAGCTCGCAATGCGACACATTTTGAGTTTGTAGATCAGCTGAAATGTATATAGGGCGGTGGTTAATGTATGTTTTGCAATAATAATCCAAATCTACTACTGCAGTATGTACTGTAACTAAAGTTTTTAAATAATTGTACAATATTTGCCTCTGAGATGTAGTGGATTAGAAGTAAAAGTATTGGAGATTGGAATTACTCAAATAGAGTACAAATACCTCAAAATAGTACAGTACTTAAGTAAATGTAGTACTGTCCCACCACTGCTATTAAGAAGGTTAACACACAGTCTGGCAACATAAAACCGCTGGCTCACAGCTGGAGGATGGACGCCTACAGGGGTCCACATTAAAGCACAATGTCAACCCACAATAATATAATTTACCATAATCTATATGCATGCAATGAATATATGCAATAATCCAATTAGCATTTTCACATACTCCATATTACATACACAAGGACTTTGACGGCCACCCATCTACACAACCAACTTTGACAAGGTCTTGTAAATTAGGACATAAAGGAAATGGTGCATGATGAGGTGATATGCTAAATCTTTTACTGTCTGTTTGAGTAAAAGATAGAGATATAGGGTCACGCGAGAGACACTCGGAGAAGAGTCGCTGCTTCTTCACCATTCGGTTCGGGCATCTGGTTAGGATGCCTCTCGGGCGTCTCCCTGGGAGGTCCTCGAGGCACGTCCCACTGGGAGGAGACCCCGGGGCAGACCAGATGACAGTGAAGTAACAACTTAATTTAAGGACTTTTAAGACCTTTTTGATACACATAAAAAATATATATATATATACACCATAAAACTGAGCCAAACTTTGGCCAAATTGTGAAGAATTTGTGGAATTTGCCGATCTACGGGCTTGTAGATTCTAGTTAAAATCTGAGCTTTATTTTTGGGGGTCCCCAGTTCAAATATTATGATTATTTTGGGGGGGGGTCACTCACGGCCTGAAAAGGTTGAGAACCACCGGGCCAGATCCGCCTCTGGGTTAAATGCATGTGTCAAGTACACGAAAACGCGCAGCAGGCAGAAGCTGCGACATAGTAATTTCAAGCAGGCGGTGGCCTATGCAAGGATTACTCTCTCTCTCTCTCTCTCTCTTTGTGTGTGCTGCATGGTTTCCTAGGCCCATTGCTGCCCCCCTCCCTCCCCCCTTTTCCCTCTCTCGTCCAACCCTCTCTACTTTCCCCTCTCTCATTTCGCTCTGAGTGTCATCTCCATCCTTCGTTATCCTGAAAACTGTTTGGACAGCTCAGAAGCAAGCCCCCTCTCTCATCCACAAGTAGAAATGAGCCAAAAATTCACGCTCGCGCACACACACACACACACACACACACACACACACACACACACACACAAACACACACACACGTCCGCGTGCAAACACATGCACGCCCCCACACAGGCTGCGTCCGTTCACACGGAATCACAAATCCATATGCGCCCACACACACCCATACACACCAATGCACAAAGGGATGCATAGAAGAAAAAGAAAAAAACACATGCAAACTCTGCTCTCTTACTCACATCTACACAACGCACTGCACCTAGTACACACATGCACTCGCACGCACACACATTCCCTGCGGATCGACATAGCGGCTCAATAGATCTGATGGAAATAGGACAGTTCTTTTTTTTTGGTTGGAAGGCGGCTCTTTGAAGCTCGCGCACGCTGTTGAGACAACACCATTGTCTCTATTTGTCAAACAGATCCATCTCCTTTATACAACGTGGTCCCCGGAGCAAGAGGAGGCAATATGCAAAGCTTTACATGTGTGTGTGTGTGTTGTTGTCTCATTGGCTGTTTACAAACCCATGCAGCGAGAGCCGTGTCAACTCAACTCTGGCCAAATTCCAGTGCCACTAGTTCTACAGGCGATTAGATGCTGCATTAGTCAGCCATTAACCAAAAAAAATGACAATATTTGCAACTAGCAATTGCGTACAAACAATTATGAATGGACCAGGACATGACTCCTATAGAGGGTATGAGCGTGACAGCATCACTGAACCCGGAAGTTATGCGGGAATGCCTACTGAGTCGCAAAAACTACTTCCTGGACTCGACAGCCCAGACATCCAAACAGAAAAGTCCTATTTGATTGCAATAAATTACTTTAAACAACAATGAATTCACTTTGCCACTCACTTTGCCACTCCATCTGCCATTCACTTTATGCATGCGCATACGCTCTATAGCATGTCCCACACATTCAAAAACCCTACACAGTGCACCACGTGGGGATTAGCCTGGGGTCCACCTATGCTTTCTATGGCATAGGCAGCTCCCGGCAATCTAGACGCAGCTGCGAGACATGATACTAATTAATTAGAGCGACAGTGAGAGAGGACTGTGTGTGTGTACGTGTGTGCAGAAATCAGCAGAGAGTGATCGACGTTTGCGCTACTCTATGCCGTATTAAAGTGGACTCGGTCCCAGACTTTCTCCCTGGAAATACAAACGTCTGGGTTTCCGAGGCTACATGGGGATAACATCCACGCACATTCATTACAGCCACTATTATCAGTGGAAGCGATTAGAAGACGATGAGAAAAAAGACGTCCTCTGGTCAGCCCCATCATGTGTATATAATGTTGCCAAACTAAAGACCCATCTGGCTACTTGGGCAGAGTTTACAGCTAATTAGCTCCATTAGCAATTGTGTGTGTCTCTCTCTCTCTCTTCATGCCTGTAGTTTAAATCATTCCAAAGCTCTATATATCAGGTCATTTTATCGCACATTTCACAGTTTTGTCGACAGTGGGCGCAGCCAGGCGAACTGTGTGTAGACTAGACGTCAGCAGAGCCTGCAACAGGGCCTTATTAGCTAACAAAAAAATAAAACACTGATACTTGTTTACAGATTAAGGCCTTTAAAAAAAAGATACAGCATCACAATCATTTTAACCACCATTTATACGTTGGCTCTTCCAGAATAGCAGATCTACCACATCACAAGCTTGTGAATCTATTTTTGGAATTATTTTGAAAATATCCAACATTTCACAATAATAAAATAAAATGTATTCAATATATTATATTGAATATAAAGTTTGGATTTTATTTGGATGCTTGATGTGAAAAAGTTTGAGAACCAGTGATCCACGCTTTTCTTTTTTTACCCTCGCCTATAAGCTCAGCCTCTGACCATGAATGGCAGCCAGCCCTGTTCAAATCTGCTGCTCACTGTTTGATCTAAGCAATAGCAGCACAGCCAAAAGAACAAACACCCGCTTTATCACAGAAGGGTTTAGCATACAAGAGGAAAGGCAGAGAGATACAAAAGCAAACAAATAAAATGCGCCAGCAGCCTCGTACAAAACGAAACGAACGATACTGGGCCACGTATAATTAGGCAGCATTCAAAATACATGACTGACTGACGGGGAGGGAGGGGGGGGGGGGGGGGGGGGATGGAGAAATACATGACTGACTGACGGGGAGGGAGGGGGGGGGATGGAGAAATACATGACTGACTGACGGGGATGGAGAAATCCTGTTACTATATTCAGGATTCAAATTCAAAAATAGCAAATGAGAAATTACAGTCCCATGGGTTAGGCTTAGCGGCATGAGCTTGTATCTAGATCTGCTACTTGTTGGTACTTTGGTGTGTCACTGCAGTACGTATTGTACGGTCAAGAACAAGACGAGCATTCATTCATACATGAAAACAAAGGAAAAATAAATAATGTAAATAATAATATAAAAATTATAATAAATAGTTACAATACGGAGATAAGAGGATTCTGCTCCGGCAGCAACGATAAGAGAGAGAGAGAGAGAGATTGAGAGAGAGATTAAGAGAGAAAGTAATACCGTGTCTGGTGACACTGATTAGGGTTTGTCTGTCTGTGTGTGTGTGTGTGTGTGTGTGTGTGTGTGTGTGTGTGTGTGTGTGTGCGTGTGTGGCCGTTGACATTCCTTGCATATAGCCTATTTGGAGTGGGTGTTGCTTGCGCACACACACACACACACACACACACACACACACACACACACACACGTGTGTGTGTGTGTGATGGAGGCAGAGCGCCTGTGGCAGGTAGAAAATGGCCCGGGCCTTTTCATTTGACACCACAGCACCGAGCACACCCATAATCCATTCAAGGTAGCAAGCAATTTACATTATTGACTGGTGAGAAACACAGACACGGGAGAGAGACATAGGCGGGGAGAGAGAGAGGAGAGAGAGAGAGAGAGAGAGAGAGAGAGAGAGAGAGAGAGAGAGAGAGAGAGAGAGAGAGAGAGAGAGAGAGAGAGATCTTGGTTGAGAGGGAGAGATTGAAAGCAGTGGAGAAGCGTGGAAGAAGTGGGGGAGATAGCATGGTGGGAGAGAAAGAGAGGAATAAACAGGAGAGCGAGAACGAGGTTGAGTAAAGGTGGAGAGAAAATAGATTGAAGGGGCTCGACAGGGAAGGAGAGAGAAGAGAGAGGGGGGGCGGCCGAGCGAGCATGTGATGCTTTTCAAGAGGGCGGGAGTGGAGCGGGAGAGAGACACACAGAGAGAGAGAGAGAGAGGGAGAGAGACAGACAGACAGACAGAGAGAGAGACAGAGAGAGAGAGACAGACAGAGAGAGAGACAGACAGACAGAGAGAGAGAGAAATGGATGAGGGAGGAGAGATGAAGCCAAAAGTATGGTGAGTCAGTCACACTCGATGCTAATGAGTGTAAATGCAGTTAGTTAATGTTTCTGAGAGATATGCACGTCACAACCGATTGCCTTGAATACCTGGCATAGTGTGTGCACACACACACACACACACACACACACGGCACACACACACACACACACACACACACACACACACACACACACGGCACACACACACACACACATACACACACACACACACACACACACACACACACACACACACACACACACGGCACACACACACACACACACACACACGGCACACACACACACACACACACACACACACACACACACACACACGGCACACACACACACGGCACACACACACACACGCCCTGTGTTCCCATTTGCAGTGAGGGAGGGGCCCAATCTGACTGTATGCTAATGCAGACCTTGTGGAGAGAGAGAGAAGGCCTGGGTTGGTTAACAGCAGGCCCTGCCCAGACTCACACATAGCCACGGCCATGGGCTGATTGATGGCACAGCCTGCATGGCCGTACATCATGCACCACCGTGTGTGTGTGTGTGTGTGTGTGTGTGTGTGTGTGTGCGTGCGTGAGAAAGATGGTGTCCAAAAATTGATTGCTGCCACTTGTCATTTCTCCACATTCATAAAGTATTAGGCTTTGAAGACCTCGTCAGAATTTACCGGCAGGGGCACTTTGGGACAACGTCAGAGGAACAGGAAGGAAGGAAGGAAGGAAGGAAGGAAGGAAGGTAGGTAGGTAGGTAGGTAGGTAGGTAGGTAGGTATGTATACAGGTAGGTAGGTAGGTAGGTACTATGTATGTATGTATGTAGGTAGGTAGGTAGATACATACACGGCACCCTCGGACCTCACGTGTCTTATTGCTTTTCTAAAACGGTTACAAACATATAGTAATAACATCATAAAACTGTTCCTAATTCACTAAAGACAGTTAGTAGTTACCATGCAGAATAGGAGGCGCTTGCTGTCTAGTTACAAGGCCACCCATTCACAGCCATATGAGCGCTGGCCGCACGGCCAGGGTGTCTAAGGAAATCAATCCATTCCCTTCCCCAGTTCAGCTATACAGAGATGCAGGATCAATGTGACGCAGATGGGAATGCTAAAGTGATTGAAGGTGTGGATTGTCGTGAGATTTAACCACGTGGTCTAATCAGAAACCAGCCAATCAGAATCAAGTATTGGGACTACCCGTTTTGGAAAAATAGATAGAAGAGCACAAAGTGATGTGTGATATAGTGATGATGTGTGGTGTCAAAGCAAGCAGATGGGTGCCATTCAGCCCCACACACACACACACCACTACCAAGCATCACAGTCCAGTCCTGTCAGCATCACTTCTGTATGATGGCTGTGTCTGTAGTGTATATATAGCGTTTTAAAGAAAAGGTCCACTGGGCCACGAAAGGCAGGTGTTGAAACACATTGCATCTTTCAAAAGCGAGAGTGCTAATGCTGTGGATTATTCACTGCCTGGTTTGGTGGTCGCGGAACAGCTGTGGTGACAAGGTACATCTCCGGGAATTTATACAGGGAGGGGAGTTAAATGAAAAAGGGGGAAAAGAAATGATGAGGTGGCTGGATGATTGATATTCTGTCCTCATGTGGTTCCAGTTGAGGGACGGAATTCCTCTCTCCCCCGCCCCCCCCCTCCCTCTCTCTCTCTCTCTCTGTCTCTTCCTCTCGCACTGACCAAAGCCGGGCGATAAATCTGTTTTGTTAGACTATTATTTTTTCTCATTTTCTTTTTATAAATAAAAAACTGACGTTTGATTTGTCATGGTCTCGGCGGCGCTGCCTTTCACGCGTCGAGTCGGTGTTTGAGTGCATGGCCCCTGGGGGGGGGGGGGGGGGGGGGCATTTCTACTGCACGCCGTCCGCCAGAAACCTTGTATCGTACCGTTTATAGTATATCGCGAACTAACTAACGTGCAGTGGTGGAAAGTAACTAAGTACTTTTACTTAAGTACTGTACTTAAGTACAATTTTGAGGTATATGTACTTTACTTGAGTATTTCCAATTTCCACTACATCTCAGAGTATTTTTTTTTTACTTTTACTTCACTACAATAATTTGTTACTTTGGCCATTTTAATTTTGATTAGAAAACATACATTAACCACTTCAAGCCCTATACATTTCGGCCATTTGAAAATAGCAGATGTACAAGCTCACAATGCGTCGCACCGCTCACAACAGGATCGAAACGCAACGCGGGTGTGAGCGTGTAGATCTGATATTGTTGAACCAATGAAAAGCATATACCTTTATACGCCTTAATCATAACAACATTGGAGCCACTGGGAGCTCCTTTTTCTTTAAAAAACTAGTTTTGGCCTGGGCCGTGGCACGTGGCACCTTGGCTGGTAATCCGGCCTTTACTGCATGTCTTCCCCCCCATCTCTCTCCCCATTTCCTGTCAGCCTATACTGTCTGTCCCTCCATGAAAGAAATATATAAAATAAAAATAAAAACATTTAAAAATAAAAAAGTACTAGTTTTGGACATACATGGTTTCCACCTTGCAACCCGTGTGCGTGCGTGGATCAGCCATAGCAGAAAAAACACAGACCCCATACCTGGATGAGAAGGTTAAGCCTCCCTATGGTGGGTGTGTGTGTGTGTGTGTGTGTGTGTGTGTGTGTGTGTGTGTGCGCGCGTGCGCGCACACCGTGCATGTGCGTGTCTGTGTGTGGGTGCGTACGTGCGAGCATGCATGTGCACATAAACCCATCCGGAAGCACAGGGACTATATTTGTCAGCCAAACAGCATCCATCAACTTTTCAGAACAGTAAAAGGTATTTTTACTGTGTTTTTAATGTGTTTTTACTGTGCACGGACACTTAACGGGTTCACTCGCACCTTTAACGCTCCTTTCAGGGAGACGGACGGCGGGAGGGTTTTACGGCGTGCCGTCGGTCCCTCATTCCACATTCAGAGCAGCTCTGCATGCACTCCACCACACTTCCACATGCTGCTAAATCCTTCATGCTAACATCTCATTCTAGTTCCCATTCCCCCGAATCCCCCATATCCTCTCTCTCTCTCTCTCTCTCTCTCTTTCTCTCTCTCTCCATCTTCCACCTTTCTGCAGTCACATCACCTCTCTCTCTCTCTCTCTCCCTCTCTCTCACACACACTTATACATGCACGCTTGCGCACGCACAGTCGCACGTTCAGGGAGTGTGTGTGTCTAAGATTATGAGTCTCCCTTTTTTTCCTCTCCGCTCTACCCCCCCCCCCCTCTCTCTCTCTCTCCCACCACCCCCCTCTCTCCCTCCTCTCTCTCCCTCTCCCCCCACCTCTCTCTCTCTCCCTCTCCCCCTCTCTCCCTCTCCCCCTCTCTCTCTGCCACCCTATCCCCCCTCTCTCCCCCCCTCTCTCTCTCTCCTCCCTCCCCCCCCCCTCTCTATCTCCCTCTCTCCCCCCCCCCCTCTCTCTCTCTCTCCCACCCCCCCCCTCTCTCTCTCTCCTCTCTCTCTCTCTCTCCCCCACCTCTCTCTCTCTCTCTCCCTCTCCCCCCCTCTCTCCCTCTCCCTCTGCCACCCCTATCCCCCCTCTCTCCTCCCCCCGCTCTCTCTCTCCCTCCCTCCCTCCCCCCCCCCCCCCTCTCTATCTCCCTCTCTCCCCCCCCCCCCCCCCCTCTCTCTCTTTACGACCAGGGCCAGGGTCTGAAGCTGCCTCTGTCAGCACAATAAGGCCATATAATGGATGGTAATCATTCAGCGAGCGTGGCGGCTATGGCTCGGCCCGTGAAAAAAAAGAAAGAGAGAAAGAACGGAAAGGAAGAGAGAGAGAGACAGAGAGAGCCTGCATGGCTTCTCTAGCCGCTGCTAATCTCAGCTAATGGCTTCTGCAGAGCCAGGAGAGAGGCCTATATGCACGCTAATAATGCAGCAGGGAAAGAAGAGAGAGAGAGGGAGGGGGGTGTAGGGAGGGGGGGAAAGGAAAGCAAAGTCAGCTTAAGCGCAGTGTTTAATAGCATCATTATTATGGGGAGGGCTCCCACTATAGGATTAGAAAACCAAACACCCTGTGCGCGCACACACATCACACACACCGCACGCGCACACACAACACACCAAGTTAATTACGAGACCTGTTCACACTATACATTATTATGCATGGCGCATATATTATGACCCTGCCAATAATCACTTGTGGTTAATAATGTCTGCATGCTGTGGTCATTCGCAAAACACACACTAAAGTTCAGTTTCCTCCTTAATGGAATATCACTTACATTATGGACCGCATAATGCGTTTCGCTTTCGAAAT
>NC_137881.1:20317786-20376904 GCF_963924005.1 Protomyctophum bolini | reverse complement strand
GGTGGAAAGTAACTAAGTACTTTTACTTAAGTACTGTACTTAAGTACAATTTTGAGGTATATGTACTTTACTTGAATATTTCCAATTTCCACTACATCTCGGAGTATTTTTTTTTTACTTTTACTTCACTACAATAATTTGTTACTTTGGCCATTTTAATTTTGATTAGAAAACACACATTAACCACTTCAGCCCTATACATTTCGGCCATTTGAAAATAGCAGATGTACAAGCTCACAATGCGTCGCACCGCTCACAACAGGATCGAAACGCAACGCGGTGTGAGCGTGTAGATCTGATATTGTTGAACCAATGAAAAGCATATACCTTTATACGCCTTAATCATAACAACATTGGAGCCACTGGGAGCTCCTTTTTCTTTAAAAAACTAGTTTTGGCCTGGGCCGTGGCTCAGCGGTCCAGGCACCTTGGCTGGTAATCCGGGTTCGAGTCCCGATCCCGACGGCCTTTACTGCATGTCTTCCCCCCCCCCCCATCTCTCTCCCCATTTCCTGTCAGCCTACTGTCTGTCCCTCCATGAAAGAAATATATAAAATAAAAATAAAAACATTTAAAAATAAAAAAGTACTAGTTTTGGACATACATGGTTTCCACCCTGCAACCCGTGTGCGTGCGTGGATCAGCCATAGCAGAAAAACACAGACCCCATACCTGGATGAGAAGGTTAAGCCTCCCTATGGTGGGTGTGTGTGTGTGTGTGTGTGTGTGTGTGTGTGTGTGTGTGTGTGTGTGTGTGTGTGTGTGTGTGTGTGCTCGTGCGCGCAACCCGTGCATGTGCGTGTCTGTGTGTGGGTGCGTACGTGCGAGCATGCATGTGCACATAAACCCATCCGGAAGCACAGGGACTATATTTGTCAGCCAAACAGCATCCATCAACTTTTCAGAACAGTAAAAGGTATTTTTACTGTGTTTTTAATGTGTTTTACTGTGCACGGACACTTAACGGGTTCACTCGCACCTTTAACGCTCCTTTCAGGGAGACGGACGGCGGGAGGGTTTTACGGCGTGCCGTCGGTCCCTCATTCCACATTCAGAGCAACTCTGCATGCACTCCACCACACTTCCACATGCTGCTAAATCCTTCATGCCAACATCTCATTCTAGTTCCCATTCCCCCGAATCCCCCATATCCTCTCTCTCTCTCTCTCTCTTTCTCTCTCTCTCCATCTTCCACCTTTCTGCAGTCACATCACCTCTCTCTCTCTCTCTCACACACACACTTATACATGCACGCTTGCGCACGCACAGTCGCACGTTCAGGGAGTGTGTGTGTCTAAGATTATGAGTCTCCCTTTTTTCCTCTCCGCTCTACCCCCCCCTCTCTCTCTCTCTCCCACCCCCCCTCTCTCTCTCCTCTCTCTCTCTCTCCCCCCACCTCTCTCTCTCTCCCCCCTCTCTCCCTGCCACCCCTATCCCCCCTCTCTCCCCCCCCCCTCTCTCTCTCCCTCCCTCCCCCCCCCTCTCCCCCCCCTCTCTATCTCCCTCTCCCCCCCCCCCCCCCTCTCTCTCTTTACGACCAGGGCCAGGGTCTGAAGCTGCCTCTGTCAGCACAATAAGGCCATATAATGGATGGTAATCATTCAGCGAGCGTGGCGGCTATGGCTCGGCCCGTGAAAAAAAAGAAAGAGAGAAAGAACGGAAAGGAAGAGAGAGAGAGACAGAGAGAGCCTGCATGGCTTCTCTAGCCGCTGCTAATCTCAGCTAATGGCTTCTGCAGAGCCAGGAGAGAGGCCTATATGCACGCTAATAATGCAGCAGGGAAAGAAGAGAGAGAGGGGGGGGGGGGGTGTAGGGAGGTGGGGAAAGGAAAGCAAAGTCAGCTTAAGCGCAGTGTTTAATAGCATCATTATTATGGGGAGGCTCCCACTATGGGATTTAGAAAACCAAACACCCTGTGCGCGCACACACATCACACACACCGCACGCGCACACACAACACACATCTCACACACCAAGTTAATTACGAGACCTGTTCACACTATACATTATTATGCATGGCGCATATATTATGACCCTGCCAATAATCACTTGTGGTTAATAATGTCTGCATGCTGTGGTCATTCGCAAAACACACACTAAAGTTCAGTTTCCTCCTTAATGGAATATCACTTACATTATGGACCGCATAATGCATTTCGCTTTCGAAATGTTATGGAATTATGATAAATCATTATACAAAAATGATATTGTTAGCTTGCAATTTTATATAGGACATTGTGTGGAAATGTAAAATAACAATGTTTTTGGTCATTTAGGTAGAATTGTCGGCTATGGCAGTGGTTTTCAACCTTTTTCATATCAAAGCCATTATTAATTCAGCCACGGCAACACCATTTGACGCGATTTCGCTTCTCAGACCCAAAACTAAAGCATATTTTCGACCGACTCAACACCGGGCACTGACTGCACTTTTTAGATTATTGTCTATACTATACAAAGAGGAAGTTTCGTCTGATTGAGAATAGGCAAAGTACAAAATCAACATGGGGAGAGAGGGGTTTGCTATATGAGGGATTGGAAGTTTGTCTGAGGGGATTAGCTCAGGGGATGAGTCGAATAATTCCCATAGCAATTTGGCCCAACCAAAGACGGCAGGAATACAGCACTGTTTGCACGGCGGATTATTTTCCAAATATAAAGTAGATTCATCTGTTTTGTTGTTGTCAAACCCTTTCTCCTTCATCTTCCCGGAAGGTTACGCAAACTTGAATAGGGAGAGAGGGCGTTGGGAGGTCACACATAGTGAGAGGTTGATTCAAAACCCTGTACGCAAGGATTGGTCCATTCAAAACCATGTACACAAGGATTGGTCCATTCAAAACCATGTACACAAGGATTGATCCATTCAAAACGTTGTATGCAAGGATTGATCCATTCAAAACCATGTATGCAAGGATTGGTCCATTCTAAACCATGTACAGCAAGGATTGATCCATTCAAAACCATGTATGCAAGGATTGGTCCATTCTAAACCATGTACAGCAAGGATTGGGTTTTGACTTTGAAAAGAGAAATAAAGGGTGGTCTGTCTCTCTCTCTGTCTCTCTCTCTCTCTCTCTCTCTCTCTCTCGCTCTCTAAAGCCACAGATGGCTCAGAGCAGGGGACAGTTAGATCATAATTGATCCCGTGAGGGAATCTAGGTGTCGTAGCAGTGCTGCCGTAGACGTGAAACACAGGACGGATATACAGTACATGGGCAACAGTGAAGACATTATCTATTTCATGTGGTTAGTGCCGCCTGTTTGTGGTTTTACTCATTTTGGAATAACAAACAACAAATCAGTTTTTCTCCTCTCCTGAATAGTTAGTCTTGCTGTCTCTGGATCAAAGAGAGTCACATACCCCCCGCCAGTTGACAGCATCAAAGCAGAGGACAGTGGCTTTACTACAGACTGCTAGAACATCTGTAGCAGCCTAATGGATGGATACAGCACACACACACACACACACACACACACACACACACACACACACACACACACACACACACACACACACACACACATACACAGAGGGAGGTGCCTTTAAACAAAACGCTTGCTGTTCTTAATACAATAATGACAGAGTAGAGATTTATTAAATTAACCACTTAAGGCCTATATACACTTGGTCGTATACGACACGAAGCCAGGATAGGATATTCTATTTTTTTTTTTAAATAAAACAATATTTTATGCATGGCTGCCAGGGTTGATTTTGTTAAATAAAAGAAGAAAAAGAAGATAAATACGTAATTGGACTACTCGAGTTTGTCAAAACTGTGATTTATGCCAATGTCCTTGATTATGTAGAAACTAGACATTGTTAAGAGTCCCACTCAGACCACTCCAGTAATAATTGGCTGTGCGCAGGGCGGCAGGGCCACAAGTGCAAAAGTGTGGCTATTTCCAGTGCACGACCATTTTCATCTCAAGGCCCATTATTTATTTGGCATCTGAGCCACGGACCACGGTTTGATGAGATTCAGCCTATAAATATGTTGTAGAAAAGGAGGCGACGGGGTGTAGAGGAGAGTGCATGGAGAAGAGATGTGACTTGTGGAAATTGTCCAGACGACGAAAAAAGTCAGGAGAACAGAGAAGTAAAGTGGAGATAGAATATCCTGCAGTAAAAAGGAAAATAATCTGGGATTGTCCATTTAAGTCAAGAGTGTAAAAACGGGTCCAGGGTTATATGGGTCCGGGGCGGGTCCATTCTTACACTGTCGGAATTAAAATGGACACTCCGGATTTCCCAGTGTCTGTGCTTCAGGGATACGGAAAGCATGTGAGGAGATCGACTGCATGGGGAGAGAGAGAGAGAGAGAGAGAGAGAGAGAGAGAGAGAGAGAGAGAGAGAGAGAGAGAAAAGAAAGAAAGAAAGAAAGAGAAAAAAAACAATCTGTGAAAGACAAGAGAGGGAGAGAGAGAGTGACAGAGATCAGGAACTGGAGAGAGGGGGGAGAGAGAGAAAGAGAGAGAGAGAATAGAGGTGAGAGAGCTGCACGCCCCAGTGGCTTTTCTCCTTCACGTAGCACTGCTAATCGATTGCAGCCAGTGTGTGCTCCGCATGCAGCCATTGTTGTGGAGGGGAAAGCTGGGATTCCGTCTGCCCTGACTGACACCACACGTATATATGGAATGCTCCGCGCACGCACACACGGAAGCGGGTTGAGTTAGCGTCTCTCTCTCTCGCAAAAAAAAAAAAAGATTGTAAAAAGTGCCATTCATGAAATCAGCATTGCACGCACGCACACACTCACGTTGTGTTAGCGTCTCTCTCTCTCTCGCAAATAAAAAACAAACAAATTGTAAAAAAGAAAATGCCATTCATGATATCAGCATCCTATAAAAATGTTGGTGTCCTCACAAGTATAGTAAATTGCAAACGCATGCGTGTACGTGCGTGCGTGCGTGCGCGTACTCGTTTGTGTGAACCTGTGCATCCACCTGCCGCCACTGACTGGGGGCAGTGTGCTGAATGCTTCTCGCTGCGTGTACGGCGTGTCTTGTTGACATTCAAACGGTGTAGTCAGTGTGGGTTTCTGTAGCGGTAGTGAAGCTCGCTGCCAGGGGTGGAACCCATCTGCCATTATAAAGGAATGTGTTGAGTGCATTTCTGAAAATGTATGGGGGGGGGGGGACTGAGTGTCGAGTTGGTGCACAGGAATGTGTGCGCACACGTGTGTGCGTGTGTGTGTGCGTGTGTGTGTGTGTGTGTGTGTGTGTGTGTGTGTAGTGCTGTATGAGTGTCCGTGTGCGGCAGCAATACCCACAAAGGAGCCATGAATCATGTTTACACCCTTGGTGTAAGACCTTTCATCCATCATTGCTGCGTGGGTGCGCACACATGCACGTGTGTGTGTGTGTGTGTGTGTATGTGTACATGTGTACGTGCACGCACGTACACATGTGCAGGTCGCTGCACTCTTAATTTGGCCGGCGAATGAGCGAGTGTTATCATTTTCCTGCCCTTGACCCAATCCCTGCTACCACCACTACCGACAGCCAAATGCTGAATTGAGAAAGATTGAACAGGGAGACGGTAGCGACGGAAAACTTAACAGACTGAACAAAAAGACAGAGGGGGAGAGAAAGAGAGAGAGACAGGGAGAGAGAGAGAGTGAGGAGGGATAGAGATCAAAGTAGCTCCTTCAAGCCTTAGAAACATATTGTAAGGGAGAAATGATATTAAAAATAGTTCTAAAACTTTTCTCTTTGTCAACTGAAGCATATTCCGTTCATGATCGAAAACGCTATACTTTTACCCTTCCCAACAGCAGCATGTTCCAAATGATAATCTAATCCCACAGACTAGCTCATCACAAACAAAAAGTATCATTCAAATTCAAAACCAGTCTTCCCGTCTTCGGCAAGGCAGATAAGCTCCCGGTCTCCCTTGCGGAGGATTTGACCTTTAGTTTGTAATTTGCAGATGGTTTTTTGCAGATCAAGTGATTAGCGGAAATGGTATAATGCGGCCGGGGGAATTTCAAACCTAATTTGAGATGTGTGATTTGCACCGGGAGACAGTTTGCTGAAAAGCTGTGCTGCTTTTCTCATTGTTGTTTCCAATCAGTATGTTTGAAAGCAACAAAATGATTTCAAAACAATATGTCACGATTCCTTCAGACGTTTGCCTCAATTGAGACTAATGAACGAAAAAATATACAAAATAAAATATTGATAGCTTGTACATCTGCTATTTTCACCATTTCTATACGCTACGAATGTATACGTGGTTAAACAGACTAATTAATTTATATGATGAAAAACAATCTACTCAGATTTTTTTCATGGCGATAAATTGACCTGCTTATCGACGATTCAATTAACCCACATGAGCCAAGATTAGGTCGGTTATTCATTATGAATATCGGTTTCAATATATGTTGCCGTTGGGCCCTACAGCGCAGCACAGACACTCGCGCCACGTGCGCCGCACACACACACAGACACTCGCCACGTGCCACGTGCGCCGTGTCTGGCCGTGTGCGCCGCACACACACACACACACACACTCGCGCCGTGTGCGTCGCGCGCACAAAGCACACCCTCCACACGATGTATGATCTGGGCACGGTGCGGCGCCAAGGTGACTTCCTGCGGGCTGATAACGAGGCGACCGCTCTCAAGGAAGCAGACGCCCCCGAGGTCAGTAGGGGCCAACTCGAATTCCACCAGCTTTCATTTAGCGCTCGGCACCGACCACCCCACCTGTCTTTGAGCCGAGATTAAAGACCTTCCAAAATAGACGGGGGAGGAAGAGAGAGGAGAAAGGGGGGACGGGGGACGATGAAGAAGGGTGAAATACTCAAAAAAGAAGAGTAAAAAGTTCAATGACAGAGGGAGGAAAACTCCACGCCGTCATAACTCAATGTCATGGTGTCTCAACGGGGGAATTGGTAATTGGGCGTGGGAGGGTGGAGGACCCGCAGGAGAGGAGGAGAGCGGGCAGCGCCGTGTGTCGCTTCTTTAAGCGGCGTGATGACATCAAGGTGTGCTCATGTGCTGCATGAGTCGTCCCCCATTAGCCTCCGGAGCCGGGCTAATAGGAACAGAGGGGTTAGCGCAGCTGTATAGAGGAACACATGGCCTTTGCTGTTACACACATTGTAGAAATAAAAAATAAATACCCCACTGGTTCTCAAACATGAGCTCCGGGGGCTGCCTCAAGGGTTCCTTGAGGGGGTTTCCAAAAACGCCCCTTTATACAAGGCCTGTAACTTCAGGAGTTCTGACGGGGGTCCTTGAAATTGAAAAGTTTTAGAACACTGAAATAAAGGTGGCATCAATAAATGGACAATGATGTGGCATATATACTATTCTCCCCCGCCACATCAAGAGGTGTGTAATTGTATTGTAGCTGTAAACTAGAAAACTGTAATTGAACTTGAACACGGACCTGCATGATGTTGTTGGCGGTGAGGGAAAGATTGGAGGGGTGGGGTGGGGTGGGGGGTCATAAAGAAGACTTACGGCCGACTGGTTAACTAGTTGTGGGGGTAGGGGGTTGTGTAAGGGGGTTGTGGGGGGGGGGGGGGGTCGTGGTTTCTGGCGGAATGGCGAGGGGGGGAAGTTGTAATTCAAAGCATTCCGCGTGGAAAAGAGAGAAGAGAAGCATAAATAATATACCGCCGTAATTGGGCGGTCGGACGAAAATGGGGGAGGTCATTCCACTTGTTCACACCACAATGTGCTGCTTTTCCTTTCTCCCCCCCCCCCCTAATGGCACACATAAAACACCTGTCCTGAGAAAACAGGACTATGGCACAGCAGGGGAGGGGGGGAGGTTATTGAAGCAATACGCTATGATGAAAAAGAAGGGACACACACACACACACAAAAGCTGCTATAAGCATCCCATGAACGCCTCAGAATTATTGGTGAATCCCGCAACTACACCTGCCGGAACAAAGATAGGGGTCACGGCCCACATTCATTCATTCAAGTCCAACTCTTTAAGTTCTAGCACTGTGTGTGTGTGTGTGTGTGTGTGTGTGTGTAGGGCGTAGTGCATGCTGGCCAGGTTTATAAAGCCAGGAGTTTAGGGTTCAGCGGTTCAGGTGGATCAAAGGGGTGAACTGAGTGTAAGTGTATGGCTTCAAAGCGAGAGGCCACTCATATAGTTGCTAGGGGGACAAGCTAGGCTCAAGAGCTTAGAGGAACGCTGGCCTCAGGCCTGCAATAATACACTGTGGCCAACTAAGGATTGTCTCCTTCAGCGGTGGAATAATTCGAAGGATATCTGTGACTGTGGATAGAATACTGTGTTACAGGTAATGGACCTGTATTCAAAAAAATGCACTTGAGTAAAAGTACCTAATTATTGGCATCGGACATGTTTCAATGTGACACGTTGTGACCTTGTAGCGCATCGATTTTCGAAAAAGCCAAAGTTTAAAATGTGGTTAATGTATGTTTTGCTATAATAATCTAAATCTGCGGCTGCAATGTATAGCCTGACAGCGCGCTGCGGGTTCGAGTCCCAGTCCTGACCACACCAAAGGCTGGAGGCGGGACGAGACGGTTTGACTTAGCGGTTGTCCCAGCGGTGTGATATGTCCTGTTGCACGTCGTCCGCCCACGTGATTAAACTGCTTCAGTTCCATGGCTCAAACCAATGCAACTCCTCGCAACCTTTTGGTTGCAAGGAGTGACAGCATGGCGACACTTTTAGGCCTGACGTCGAAATTAAAAAAAATGTCTTCTAAACCTGCAGTTTTCTGAAATACAGGTCTATGTTTTCTATATCAGTGGTGCTCCATATTTCATTTCAAGGACCCCAAAAATGATATGTAATTGGCCACCGAGGCCCCATCTGAAAATATGTTGGTCCAGGAACCCCTCAGGAGCAAAGAGTTTGAATAAAATGTTCGCTCTGAAAATAATATAAATTCAAAGATGTGTGCCACATTTTTACGATTTTTCAAAAATAGCAGACATACAAGCTCATAGCGCGGCACTCAGTGCCGCGCTATGAGCTTGTAGATCTGCTATTTTTCAATTGCTAAAGAATAACATACCTCAAATTAAAGAAAAGAAGTTTGATAACTACTACATATAGTTCCCCCAACTTCGCCCCAGTACTCCTATTACTATATATAGTAGTCCTCCACACAAGTAATTGCCTTAGCCATCCACTGCTGCTGTGCTCCTCCAAACAATGGAATGACCCCTTATCTCGGACAATGTGCCTGATTAAATATTAAAATGTACAAGTGAATAAAAGGCACCGCCGACATGAAAACAACCTCGCGCTGCCAAAGCGCCTCGTCAAATGAAAAAGGTGTCGCGCCATGAATATTTCACAGCAGAACGGGAGCTATAGGCAGGTTTAGAGCTGCATTGTTGGGAGCATCTTGAATCACAGCATTTATGTATAAATGCTTGGGTTGTTTTGGCCTGTAAGCGCCCGCCAGTCTGATCTGGACTCAAGACCCATATGAAGGGATCTACCGCTAGATCCTCAAAGCCCGTACAGATGGCCGCCATCCAGAGCGTATTTCCATCCAGAGAAAAGACAATAATATATAATAAGGCAAGAAGCATTGGCCCACATAACGTTGCAGCACATTTGCCTCGAATATTTCAAGTTTTCGCCGCATTACGCTGGTGAACTCTGGGAGAGCGATTTAAGCTCACTTTGACCCATTCAGGACGGGAACCGCTCTCTGTGTTTTAAGGATGATGTTATACTTTAGCTATTGATAATTAGCAGATCTACAAGCTCATAGCGAGCTTGTAGATGTGCTATTATAGAAATATTCTTGAAAATGTGCCGCAAATCTTTGAATATATATTCTTTCAGAGTTAAAGTTTTTTGAGTCAAATCTTTGCTTCTGGGGGGTCGCTGGAACACACTTTCAGATGGCCGGAGGTCAATTACATATGATTTTTGGGTTCATTGACATGATATAGTTTGAGAATCACTGGCATAGAAACTTTTTTTCTTCAGAACACTGCCATGATTTAGAAGACTTAAAAAAAAAATTGGCCTCAGGTCTAAATTGGTCAAATCAAATGGGGTGCACATATGGATGCTGCCAACGTGCGTTTGGCAGCCATTGTGCGTTTTGGCAGACACCGTGCGTTTGGCAGTGCACAGGAACGCGAGCACACGCGAGCACGTGGCGCACGTATGGCGTGAGCTCGAGCACATCTGCGCCTATGCTGTACAGTCGGGCGCGGGTTGCCAGAGACAGAGAGAGAGAGAGAGAGAGAGAGAGAGATGCGAACACGCTGGCGACAGCGTTAGCTTCTCAGCTAAAAAGATGTAGGAGCGATACGGTCTGCGTGTGTTCCCTTTTCCTCCGGCCCCCGCATCCAAGCGCCTCATCTTTTGTTGCCTTTGACACGCCTGTACGTTCTGGCTGCTTTTTTGTTTTTTTCCTCCATGGTGCTATGTCATGATCAATTTACCGCTCGGCACATGACATCCCCCTAGCGCCTCCGAGGATTTGAAGGACTTTGTGTGCAGTCTCAGCCTGCCCCCCCTCCCCTCTCTCTCTCTCTCTCTCTCTCTCTCTCTCCCCGTCTCACCCACATACAAATCTCGCATTTGTATTCTTATCCCACTTTGGCCGCTTTGGCGAGATTGCGTCCCCCTGCTTTTGGCTCTCTGATTCCCAGGCTATTGTTTGGGGGAGAAGAGAAATCGCACACGATCTCACCAAGCAGACCCCATAACAACCCGGCAGGCCAAATCACCCACACGTTCTCTATTTTCTACCATTTGGTTTCCGGGCTGCGGTGCAGAATATTGCATTGGAAACAGAGAGGCGAGGGTCAATCTGGTATCAGGGGCTGCAACGCAATTTTAGAGGGGAGCATTACGGCACTACGGTTGGCTCATGCGTGTGTGTGTGTGTGTGTGTGTGTGTGTGTGTGTGTGTGTGTGTGTGTGTGTGTGTGTGCGTACATTCGTGCATGAGTGTGTGTGTGTGTGTGTGTGTGTGTGTGAGTGAGTGTGTGAGAGGGCTATTCAGAGAAACAGCCAGACCCAGAGAGAGCAGTGAAGCATTTTGAGAAGAGCGGGCCCAATTAGTGCTCATTTGTTCAGGGACCCAAAAGAAACGGAGCTCATTGCCTCACCACTGGTGACAAGGTGGGAAGGGGCCACTCGGTCTGTGTGCCGGCTGTGTGTGTGTGTGCGTGTGTGTGTGCGTGTGCGTGTGTGTGTGTGTGCGCGATAAGTACGCCTACGTGTCTGCTTATGGATGGCTTGCTATAAGGAACGCTTCGCTAATCGATATGTTCCAAACTCCAGCTTATCCTTCACCGGCATTCATGCTCCCAAAGTAGATAAGTTTGCTCATACGTTCGCTCGGTGCCACACAACATACATAATACATTGATTTGAAGGGCCCGCGTCTGCTTCGACTTGACCTGAAAAGAGGAATTCTAAACAGACACGGCTAATAACTCAAGGATGTCTGCAATTCAAGAACTGCATATTTATGCTAGGGGTAGGCCAACAGTGCACTGCATGGTGCTGGCAAGGCTATAGCTAGCTCAATGTGTGTGTGCGTGCGTAGAGGTTTAAATGTAATCAACCCAACCTTCACCGGTATCGCAATGCTTACTCATTCTCTCTTCATCTTCATCTCACTTTCTCTCTCGATTTATCGTCCTCCATTTCTCGCCTATATATATCACATTCTCTCCTCCCTCCCTCCCTCCCTCCCTCCCTCCCTCTCCCTCTCTCTCTCTCTCTCTCTGATCCTGCATCCACCTGGCGCGCGTCCCGCGGTGGTCTCTTTTATAGTCGCGCCTTTCCTTTACTCTCCTAATTGAATAATGCACTGTAGTATAAAATTCCCCCTCATTAAAAAGGGCCTTCTATGGATTAAAATGCTGAGGCGAACACATTTTCCGCATGCGGAGGCAACTTAATGCATTCGGTTACCTCCCGTAATGAAGTGAAAATGAGACTTGACCGATGGAGTCCAATTTGCGTTCTGCCGGTGGACGGCCGCGCTGGTGGCCCACGCTGCGCCCCGGCGTTATACGTGAAGGGGCATAAATAAACGGCATTTGGTGGATTGTGTGTACGTGTTCACGTGAGAGAGAAAAGGGTGTGTTTGCGTGTGTGTGCGAGTATGGATCCTATTAGACAGGTTGATGGAGCAACGCGACTATACGCACGTCAGCGGTGATGAGTTCAAGACAGGAAATAATAAATAAATTAGAACTATAAATTCAGCACGTTGCAGCTTCTAAATGGCCCCAGGCTGCCTCACGGTCCTCCCCTTTATAAAGTGCCAGATAAACAATGTTCAAAGAGAGTCTGCAATGACATAAACCCCTTTCCCACTCGCATGCACAACTGCTAATTTACTGGTATTCTTCATTTTGGCGTCCTGTGGGAATAGAGCCGCCGATTTTGAATGAGAGGCAGACACACAGAGAGAGAGAGATCTGTGACTGGAACAGAGAGTCAGATTAGACGGTCTGCCAGTCTGCAGATGGATATTTACTGTTCGTCCCAAATACATACATTACCATCCCCCGATGCCTGTAGCCTATAGCCTATAGCATACATGCAGGGCAACTGGCGGCCCCCCACCAACACTTAATACCTCAGGTTAGTATCATATCAGAATACAAGTTTGCTGAAATTATTGATTTCAGCTAGTATTAAAATGTATTTTTTTATATCCAATGTATCTAGTTCATAAAGTTAACATAACTATAAGTAAATTAATTTGAAAACTGCGACGCGTTTTTGAGCTTATAGCTATTTTTTGCTACGACAAATATGCAATGCAGGTCCTCTGGAGCGAGTGTGTAAATATAGTGGCCCACCCCTGGCCTATAGCGTGCTTATAGCATGCCATTCCATTCATCTAGCATGGGAACGGACACATGGTGGACGGTATACAGGACGGTACATGGGCCGTTACGCAGGGCAATTCACATCCGTATAGGCAGGCAATGTTGAATCTTTATCCTGCAATGCACTGTATTTCAGTGGAAAGAGCATCATATTGACAGACACGTACGTACGTATACCTTTTGACTAACTCCCGAATTGCGACTGTAGGTCGCAGATAACTATGAAACATTGCGTTTTTGTCACGTCAACATGCATCGTTCCAAGTAGGCCCAACGAGCACCGCTGTACAGGCTCCAACGTGCACCGCTCTTATAGTGATATAATAATGTACACAATAAAAGAACATTTCACTCTAATTTGCTGGCAGGAAGAAGGGGTACAAAAGAAGACCCAACGAGAACAGCAAACAGGGCCATAATTAAAGGTACCTAGACAGTGACTGCTGGCCCCGGTCGGAGGCTGGGCTGATGGGAGAGCCAAGCCAACGGAGCAGTGGCAGCTGCTCACCTCCGCTGAGACCCACCTCATGACAGAGACAAAGACCGGGGCTTCCATCCCTCACAGAAAGCCCTGTTTAGCGCACGCACACACACACACAGCTCGATGGGCCGGCGGCGGGAACCAGAGCGAGTGCCCTCCCCTTACACCATCCACAAACAAGCCCAATGTCATCTATTTACCAACCCTGCTCTCCGTTCCCTGGTCATGCAGAGCAGAGGAGAGGGCCATCCAGAACGAACATAACAGGACCGCGGAGGGGAAGCTTGTTCATTCCAGCTTTGTTCTCCTTCTTGCCCCCAAGTTATACCAAAGTAACTCTCTCTCTCTCTCTCTCTCTCTCTCTCTCGTCCTCTAATCTCCACCTCGTCTTTGCGACCTTCCATGTTGGAATGGATGATGGGGTCCCTATCTGTGCTACTTGCTGCGTACAGCCCCCCCGCCCCCCGGTATGATTTCAAATTAACTATCCTCGCCCCCCTCAAATGAATATGGGAGTGGGGGGGGTTTCTGCGGTTAATATTGATATGCAGAATTTTCTCATTATCCCAATGCGAATGAAAAACCCGCTACAAAACAGCACCCAGGCGACTGTGTGTGTCTCTCATGAACGCCACCGAGAGAGAGACAGAGAGAGAGAGAGAGAGAGAGAGAGAGAGAGAGAGAGGCGAACCATGTTTAATTTGCGAATAACAACTTTCCGACTAATGAATTTCTGAAGTTTGTTTCCTCGCTCACAGCTCCATGTCTGGGCTTTGTTTTAATAAAGCTTTCTGCGTGATTTGTGTGTGTGTGTGTGTGTGTGTGTGTGTGTGTGTGTGTGTGTGTGTGTGGGAGGGGGGGGGGGGGGTGGAGGGGGGGGGCACGAGCGGTTTGCAAGAAACGAGATGGAGAAGTGAACGAGAGGAATGAAGAAATGAAAACAAAACCAAAAAACAAGCCAACGTTGGAGCGTTTGGACAAGAAGCACCTTATTTGGTGTTTTTTCGGCGAGGTGAGCCAACCCGCGCTTCTTCTGCCAAAAAATAAAAGAGTGTTGAGGATGAGAAGCAGCTCAGGGAGAGTGTATCAGAGAGACGCATCTGTATATCGCCTTATAGCTTTAAACCACTTTTAACCGTTATTTTAAACTTCAGCAGGTGAAAAATAGCAGATATACAAACTCGTATCGCAGCACCGAGTGCCGCGCTACGAGCTTGTATATCTGATATTTTTGAAAAGTCATGAACATCGCGTGCGAATATATAGTCTTTCCCAGCGGACGTTTTCTAACTCAAATATTTGCTTCTGTGGGGGATATGCATATTTTCCGGTGGGGGGGTCGGCGGCTGAATACATGTAATTTTTGGGGGTCCTTGACGTGAAATAAGTTTGAGAACCACTGACATAGAAACATAAGCTTTTTCAGAAAACCGTCACGATTCAGAAGACATTTCAGTAGAAGCTGGTCTCGGTTCTAAATGGGTTAATGATGCTATGGGTCCGGCGCGGCAGAAAAGGACCCAGATATGGGGCTGAATTATCGCTGTATACACAAGCCTGCTCTCGTATAGCGTCACATCAATCAAGGAGGGGGGGGGGGGGGGGGGGGGGGGGGGAGACGAGGAGCTCGGCGTCAGCTGTGGTCCTCCGAGATATGCGCTCGTTTGGCCCCGACGGACGAGAGCGCGGCACGCAGTTCGTCAGGAGTTCAGAGGGGCCACGGCGCGCATGCAGCCGTTTGAATACTGGTCTGTGTGATCTAGTCCTACGTCTGAAGACATGTTTCACATCATCCGCCTGCAGCAGCAACGCACGCCAAAAAAGAAAGATATTCCTTTTATGGTGAAAAAGACGGGAGCTGTAGCGAGATTTATAGGTGACGCATTGCTCTTCCTTGACCCAGCCGAAAACATTGTAGATGCAATAAAGAAAAGCAACCATTAAAAAAAAAGGAGGGCGGATAAATTATGAGCCAAAGACATTGATGTGAAAACCCAATTAGTTATATACTTTTTCCTTTTTAGAAACAGCTTGGAAATTGGAAAAACTTAGCCAAGCACTATGAAAGTGTGTACTGTACGTGTGAGGAAATGCTGTGGTATGCCGAAACATACAGCTTGTAATGTAGCGCACACAATGGGATGTATACTAAAGTTAACGAGAGAGAGAGAGTAACAATTTAAGAGCTACTGAAAACAGAGGCCAATCTGTACAGAGAGCCGAACGCATTTGAGAAAACAAAGGAAACAGCAAGAGAGAGAGAGAGCTATTACCATAATTACACCACACGTAAATACCTCCAGACCACATGAGAAGTAGAGCGGCCACACACACACACACACACACACACACACACACACACACACACACACACACACACACACACACACACACACACACACACACACACACACACACACACACACACACACAGTCTGAAAGTGTATACAATTGGACCCCTGAGGTCAGGATTCTGCTGTGCATGTGTATGCTTTCACCTCCCTGCAGTTCTGTTTTGAGACAATTGTAATAATAATAATATTATTAACCAGTAAGACGCCTGAGGGCGAGCATGCACGCATCCGCCTAGGTGACGGCAGACTGCTGGGCGAGCGCTGGCGCGCGTGTCTTGAGTCTACAGGGTTTGATGAGGTCAGATCAACATATGGATTGTCAGAACAGGTCAGCTCCATATATGGAGATCTAAGGGTTTGAGGTCAGAGGTTTGAGTTGCTGGCCAATAGTGATGACATTAGGGATCTCCATTATGGGCATTCCAATAGGCCTACGTATATGGGCTTAATATTGGGGATCTCCATCCCGGATGATGTTGGGTTGACCAACCAAACAACTGACTGACTGACTGACTGACTGACGGGAAATGCACAATGTCATAGTAAATGTGACCTGCGGTCTCAAATAATAATAATGACAATAATAAGCATAGTAAAAGAAGATCCTTTTACATGCTGAAGATGTGCTATTTGTTTTTTCAGGACAGGTGCCATGCAGGCTCAGGGTTTCCGGTCATCTTCTTGCCAGAAATTGTTGTTAAAAAAAAAGAGAGACGGCGACACAAACTGTTCCACGGCCCGTCAAGGAGTCATTTGTCACGAAAGGCCTCCGTGAGAGCGCAGCCAAAGGTTTGTGAGTCATCCTCTTCCACAGCGCCTCTCTTTTAAAAGGTGTGCTCAGGCATGGCCTTCTAAAGCCTGATTTATGTCCAGAGAATGGCCCTATAGAATAACAGACCTAGAAGCTCCCAACGCGTCGCGGACGCGACGCGTTGGGAGCTTGTAGATCTGCCATTCTCCCGCTGCGCGACACCGGCCTGCGACAAAGTACGAATCAAGGCTTTTAAAGCCTGATTTATGTACGTTGCCGCACGCCTGGAAATAGCCAACAAACGAAGCGTGAAGACATTTCCCCACGTTTGGATCTTTTTTTCTCTTTCACGCTCCAACCTGGCATGGAGGTTGGCCTAGTTAGCGCCTCGACCACCTCGTCAGCAGATCAACGCACCGTCTGTCAACATGAAAGCGTCCTCTCTGCCATAGGATCTAACACAGCGCTGCTCAAAGTGGGGTCTGGGGACCCCCCAGGGGTCCTTCAGGCAGGTTCCATGGGGTCCACATGCAGCAAAATGAGATAATATAGCTTGGAAAGCAGTTAAACGTCATGAACCCTATACAGTATACAGTATGCAATATGCAT
This sequence comes from Protomyctophum bolini, assembly GCF_963924005.1. Taxonomy (NCBI): domain Eukaryota; kingdom Metazoa; phylum Chordata; class Actinopteri; order Myctophiformes; family Myctophidae; genus Protomyctophum; species Protomyctophum bolini. Next base: position 20,359,872 of record NC_137881.1, on the reverse strand, counting down.
GAGCTATATTTGAACCTATGTATAGCCCATCTACGCGCATATAAAATGTTCTCTTATGGGGGTCCCTGGCACACAGTATTTTCAGATGGGGGTCCTTGTCCAAATACATTCCTTTCAGGATATACTTGACATGAAAATGTGTAAAGGAATTATGCCCTCACTGACATGACAATCACGTACAGATGCTGGTGCACGCACACGTGCACACAACCATGCGCACACAAACACGCGCACACACACACACGGGAAAGGTTCAGCTATACCGTGGCCATACTTGCAGCAATTTCTGCGACTTTGACAAATTCCATTGTCTTTTTTCTCTCACTTTGCCTGTTTATTTGATGAAATGAGGGAGGCATTTCCATAGCAGCACACTCACACACCTCCCTGGGGGGTGGGCTTGATGCTGAAGGAGGGCGCTTTTTCCCTACCTGATTACAATAAATGTAATTATGCTTGGTATGAAAAAAAGGTTTATTATTTTCCACTTTTTTCTTTTTAATTGCTCTTTTAATTAGTGATCAGTGAGAACGGAATCCGAAAAACAAGTTGTTTTGTTGTTTGTAGCCCCTTTTGTTTCTCCTTTTGTCTCGCCTCACAATGTGATTCTGCATGCTCTGGGCTTTATGGCATTCACACTACATTAATCTGTCTTCATTTCCATTTGGTTTCAATTTTACGCTCGCAATAGTTAAATTATTGTTAAGCATTTCTTCATTTCCAATAAGTCTACACAATTAGAGAATATAGAAGAATTGTTATTTTGATCAACGTTTGCCAAAAGCATGGAATTGTGTAGACAAATTATCCGACGACGACAAACTATTCTTACGTTTTGGGTCTGAGAGGCTAAATGTCATTCAGAAGGGGTCCGTGGCTCAAATGCAGAATCAATAATGGGCCTTGAAACGAAAAGGGTTGAAAACCGCCGCTCTACATTTATACCAGTGAGAATATGTTCTCAAATGGCCAATCAGTATATACATTACATGCACCTGGCTGCCAGTGCTCCCTTGCTTGCTTTCCTCTATAGTTTGCCTCACATCGCCTCCCACTCGTACTCCACCATGTAGGCTGGGAATAAACCCAGTCCAAAGCTCAGACAGACCGTCCTCCGGGGGCTTGTTCTTGGCCACGCTCGCTGTTTATTAAAACCGGTTGAAGAAGAAAAAGAAAGTTGAAAAGCAGAAGGAAGAAGACAAACGAAGGGGGCGGGGGCTGATTTATCCCTGACGGACTGTTTAGTGTGTATATAGTCAGCGGTCAGGAATGTTTCACTGGAAACACAAACGAGGAAAAAAAAAACAACAAGCGGAGAGTCTTGTGTGTTACAGTGAGAGGGGCTTTTTGTAGTTAATTGGAAGAGATGAGATGGGGGGGGGGGGGATGAATAAATCAACCACAAAGCCCTGAAGGACTCGTTGAAAACCTCACAACACTAGGCGCACCGACATGACGGGCCGAGTCAGAGCGAGAGGGCCAGGTTTGCGTTGAAGTGGTGTTGACACATCTGGTTGCTGTCAAAGAGTGTTCCACGTGGGAGAGAAGAAAATCCCCAACGACGACAATGTGGGTTGTGGGTTCTGTGTGTGTGTGTGTGTGTGTGTGCAGCGAGGACTATTATATTAGGAATCACGTCAATCTGCGAGCTCCGATAAGACGGCAGCGGGGGACGAACGTACCGTATATGCAGCAGACCAAACTAGGCAAGACGAATGCGCTGGCGCCCCCGCAAGGCCATGATCCAAAATGTTTTCACCGAGGCGGCGTTGATTTCGTCGACTAATACTATGACGAGAAATTGTTCGTCGACTACTCTTTTTTTCACGGACGAACACTAAATGGAAACTACATGAAAACTGACTAAAAGTAAGACTAAATATATTTACGATTCCGTCAAGAAATGAAAACTAGACTAAAATGTTTGCAAGGGACTATAGTAGACAAAAGATCCAGTATAAGTATAAGACACACAAGTCATTTGTGAGCTTGTAGATCGGCTAAGTGTAAATTCAGCCATTACGACGGCATCAAGGCCCGCCACAATACATCTTAGTCGACTAAATCAACTGCAGATTTAGTCGACTATAAAACCCTATGATATTTCGTCGACCAAAACTAGACTAACACTAAAACATTCGCAGGTGACTAAAATATGACTATAATACTAATTGTTCAAGTTTCATCCCAAAGACTAAACCAAAATAACAAAAACTGCCAAAAACAACTTGCACCTGCGCTGAGGGGACTTCACTCACGAGGTGCCGGGAATAAAGGCAACGGCCTGACGGGAGCGGTCCGTCTAGACAGGGCGGGGGCGGGGGGGGGGGGGAGGAGGCGCCGGGGCCGGAGAGCCAGGTGCTCTTTATAAACACTCCCATTAAGGGAGGATGAGGTGGGGAGCGCTTGTTTGAATAACTTTCAAATAAAGAGGGTCTGGTGTTTATCCGCCATTGATCCCTGCCGTCCATTACGCTCTGGATGGGATATGGGAGGATGGGGCCCGTTGTCCGTAACTACCATTACGGAAAATCCATAGCTAATACCCTTCTCATTATGAGAACCCACAGCCACAGATGGGCAGCATCAGGGGCCATGCAGGTTGGGAGAGCAGAGGACATGAGAGGGAGGGAGAACATGAACACTGGTTGACATGTATAATTATAATACTTTTTGTGAAAGTGCATGCCCACATGCCTATAATATAGTATATACGCACACTGAACAGGCCGACACACCGCAAGCTTCAAATCTAATATCGTTCCAGTGCCTGGAAGCTATATATGACGCACATAGGTAACTGCAGGGGGTCGTATAACGTGGGACTGCGACGACACCAGCACGCACATCCAAAGACAAACACAACATTGTGCATATTTATCACCAGCTTCTCCCTAATAAGCCTCAAGCCCCTTCACCCTCGTTAGGAGGGAAGCTATATACTGTATATGTGCGTCTCACTCTGGGACCAAAGCAGCATCAAAGGAAAAAGCTGGAGCCATGGTGATCTTAAAAAAAAGTATAATAGCTGCAAAAATAATGAGAATTAAGTATTGTTGCACCCATTGAAACCCCCAGCTTTTTTCCTGTTTGATGTATATATACACATAGATATCTACACGATATCTATCACTTTGTGATGCTTTGTGAGCTTGTAGATCTACCATTTGTGCAGAATGTTCTCCGCCCCCCACAGAACAGGAAGGCTAGGGTTCATGTGGTTAACATCAGTAGCACCGAGGATGAAGGAGACCATGACTGAGCCTTTTTAGTCCCCCCCCCCAAAACAAACGACTCGACCCCCGAAACAATAACTCCTGCCGGTCCAACATAGCACCGGCCCCTCCTAAAGGTCATGCCTTAGACCTCAGTCACCTCACAGACCTACATGTGGGCCCACGGAGGCCCCTCCTAAAGGTCATGACCTCTTAGACCTCACAGACCTACATACATGTGGGCCCATGACAGCGAGCACCCAAGGAGTTCTACATGGGCCGTGGTGATGAAACAATGACCCGGGAGCGTCCAAATTTAGAGTCTCCCAGGAAGCCTCTCCATTTGGACTGGAATGACAAGCGTGACCCTCATCTTTCTGCTGCTCACCTTCCGCTAATTGAATCAGGCTGCTGCTGCTGCCCAGGGTAATTCTCCTTTGTGTGTGTGCGCCTGTGTGCGTGTGCACACGCGCGCGTGCGTGTGTGTGTATGTGTGTGCACGAGGAGTCCATTAAAACCACGTTTCAGATCATAAAACGTGTCTTATTGGTCACCTCTTTAAGATGACCATGCTCTCCGGTTTCCTGTCTCTTCAATCTCGAGCACGCGCACTAATAACTCTCGCGCGCACGCACACACACACACACACACACACACACACGACACCCCTGATGTGTTTACTGCTGATAGCGAGCAACTTGACCCAGGAAAACAAGGCTATAATTGCACACTGACCTTGTATTTTGTATTCATTTATATTCTTTATTCCTCCTTAAATACCCTTTTTTTAATGCTTTATATGTGCAGTAATGCACTCTGAAGTGCGTGAAATTGCTTTGCCATAACCCCATGTGTCCACTCTTTAACCCATTTAGGCCTGACGTCGAAATAAAATAAAACGCCACTCGGTGGCGCGCTATGAGCTTGTAGATCTGCTATTTTTCAATAGCTAAAGTATAACATAATGTCCAGAATGGGTTAAAACGCATTCATCCCATTGCCTCCCCTACTCCTAAAGTCTGAAACACCGTGCGGGCGACTAGATGATCCCCCCCCCCCCGAAAGAAAGAATTCACTAAATTAAATTTCAACTGATCTATTAAAAATGTGTCTTTGGATCTCAGGGTCCCCGGGACTTTCCCTGGGAAATTATGAATTATGAATGTCCCTCCCCCGCTAGCCCTCCTCCCCAAAACCACGCCGTCTGATATGAAGAGATCTTTGCTATATTCTGATGCATGGTTTTAATTACGAAACGGTTGAATAGAAATTAAAAATGCATGATTGGAAATCGCTGCGAGTGCCGGCTCCCTAGTTTCACTCCAACATTTAGGCCCCAAAAGAAGTAAAAAAAGAAAACTGTTTAAAAGCGCCGCTAACAGAGATTCTCACACAGCAAAATCCTCGGTGCTAATTGAACTACGAAGAGTCTGCACGGAACAGAACCGTTTGGGTCCCATTTTGTTCCATTTGCAACACTCTTTGGGATTCATTATAAGTTTCATCTCCGACCATTGTTCCCCAGACTTGTTAAGAGATGTCGACACAAAAGAGATCCTCCTCTGTCGCTAAATCTCTCGTTATTATAGGCTATGCTAGCGTGGCGCTGGAGCGGCTTTTTGAGGCTATAATAATTACTAGAATGGGCCGCGTGCGCGGCCACTTTAGGAGCGGGGAGGTATAAACGCAGGGCTTTAATTAGGAAGACGAGTGCAGTCTGGGACAAACAGACAGACGGACGGCGTGCAGGAAAGACAGCAGCGTTTTGGTTTTAATCATAGTGCTGAGGAAAGAAGAAATAAAAAACACATCCATTGTCTCTAATGGTTTCCTCTAACACATGTGCATATGCGTGCGCGCAGAGGCACACACGCACACGCACACACACACACACACACACACACACACACACACACACACACGCACACACACACGCACTATATGTGCACATGCAAACACAAATTATGTGTCTGGGCCAGCAAGTGTGGTCTTGTTGTGGCAGGTATATGAGGCGACTTCAAGGCCCGGAGGGAGGGGTGGGTGTGGCGGATGGATGAGGTGTCACCAATGTTTTCTTAATGCATTTTGAACTGAAGCCGATTCTTAAAAAGAAGAATCCGATCTGAAAATAATATGTTGTTCCAGGGACTCCCCCATGAAGCAAAGATTTGAGTTCAAAACGTTCGCTCTGAAATAATATTTATGTTCAAAGATTTGCGCAAAAACAAAAAAATCTAAAATAGCATGAGCTTGTAGATATGCTATTTTTCCAACAGCTAAAGTATAACCTAACGCTTAGAACAGAAAAAAGTGGTACCCGTCCTGAATGGGTTAAAAGGGGGGACGGGACGGACGGACGGGTTTCCCGGGAATGTCTCGATGACTTCTCCAGACTGTACTGGCGGCCATGCCATGCACAGCTGAGGAGGACCTGCTGATGGGGGGGGGGGGGGGGGGAGTGGCGAGGCACCGCACCCGCAGGCTTTCAAAAAGCCACGAAACCACATGAAACTCACCGCTGACTCGCTGAGTGACAGACGGGGCCGTGCGAGTATCAGCGGGGCTGACAGCATGGTAGACCTGTGTCTGATTACCCCCCCCCCCCCCCCACCCCAACAATGTGTAACAAAAGCAAACACGCCCACGGGGCCAAATTTGTGGTTCATAAGCCTTAAATTGCCACCGAGGGGAGGTGTGAGAAAGAGAGAGAGGTAGAGAGAGAGATAGAGAGGTAGAGAGAGAGAGAGAGAGAGAGAGAGAGAGAGAGAGAGAGAGAGAGAGAGAGAGAGAGAGAGAGAGAGAGAGGTAGAGAGGTAGAGAGGTAGAGAGAGAGAGAGAGAGAGAGAGAGAGAGAGAGAGAGAGAGAGAGAGAGAGAGAGAGAGAGAGAGAGAGAGAGAGAGAGAAGCCAGGTGCAGGGGAGGGTGGAGAACACGACAGATGAGAAACAGACAGAGAAATGGGGGGAGGAGGGGGGGAGAAAGCACAGGGGAAGGTGTTGAGAGAAAGAAATATATTGGAAGAAGAAAAGAAAGAAAGAAAGAAAGAAAAAAAAGAAAGAAAGACAGAAAGAAAGACAGAAAGAAAGAAAGAAAGAAAGACAGAAAGAAAGACAGACAGGACAAAGCATTCCTGACAGAAGCAACATGCCAGGATCACACACAGCTATTTTTCACCCGCGCTTCTCTCTGCATTCATGGATGCACCGGAGCCCAAAGGAAGCCTTCCAGCGAACACGGTCTACGCCTATATTTCAAAACTTGTCATCACCTCTCTGTGCGTGTCTGCCCCCGTCCAATTGCTTCTGCGATTGTTGCTGTCATTGTACGGTTCACACACGTGTCAGGCGGGCCTCCCCACCCCCCCCACCCACCCACCCCACAACGCCTCTCTCTGCGGCTCATCCTGTGCGTGCCTATAAACATGACGGTCATTGACGGAGAAGAGGGCCGGGGGATGTCGGATATATTTCCATTTTGGCGTGCACATAAACGCATGTCAGTATAGGTGTCACCCCCTGAAAAGATATACGAGTTGTGGATATAATACAAGCAATAAGGTCAGACTAAAGAGGTCCTTTTTTGTCCACCAGTCGACTTTGAGGCTTAATCAGGAGTTGTAGCCATATGGGGTTGTCTGCGGTGGACATTGTAATTCATGTCTTTATATTGTTTTGTTCTTTGTGCTATGTCAAATGTGTGTACCGGTATATATGTGTTCTGCATACATGGCTGCTGGGTCGCTAGACAAATTTCAGCGTGAACTGATGATAAAGTAGCCTACTATATCATATCATATCATACACGGTAGCTGAAGTCATAAGCCAAGGCAGTAAAGGAGAGCAGAATATTTTTTGTAAACATTGACGTGCAGCAGCGGGAGGTTTGAGTGGCGCTGCGTGGCTCGCTGTTGCTCGAAAAAGAATTATACCTCGATCTCTCTCGCCCTCTCCACCGCTGTACGACTTCTGGCCATTAATAAAAAGACAGCCTTATTCTGGAGTGAGATACTCTCCAAGGTTATGAAAGGCCTGGCCCACTACAGGCAGTTAAAATTTTGTCAGAAGTAAGTGTTATGGGACCCTGTGTGTTTGGAGCCTGAGGAATGTGTATCCCGCCCCCACACACACATACGCACCCACACACACAAGTGTTCATTTGGGGATTTGACACGGTGACAGGGTGGCCCACAGAGGCAGTGAGCCTAGTAATCAGACGGGAGTGTGTATACAGACCTGAAGGCACTACTTGGTACTGCCTCACACACCTCACGCTATGGTGAATAGGTTGTGAAGTCAATAAAAAGCTTACCGGATTCAGAAACCTATCGTGACCCGAAAAAGGCCAAATTACAGAAAATCCTGTGTTTAGACTCGGCCTCAGTCCTAAATGGGTTAAATACTATACACTGTCACTTCGAACAAATAATATTTGAACAAATAATATTTGTTCGAAGACAGACAAACAAATATTATTATTATGTTTGTCTGTGCCCTTGGACTTGGATTCAAATTTCATTTTTTTTTAAACGAGCGGTCTGCCTTCCTGCGGAGGTAACGCGAGGCCAACGAACGGCGCGATAACACGAGGCAAACACTGAGCAAACCTGTGGGAAAGCCCCCGGGCACAGTCATGTCATCACATACCGTCGGGCTACAGTTCCACATCATTACACTGTGTGCGTGTCATGGGACTTTACAGTGAAGAGGTGCACTTGAGTCAAATGCATGCACGTGTGTGTACTGTACACACACAGTCACACACACACACACACACACACACACACACACACAGTAACTCTGACTTCATACCTGTCATTCCTATTGCTAGCAGTACTTGGCAGTTTCAATTGCTATAGATTGATGGGATGTCTGTCTGCGCCTTTGAACTAGTGCAGATCCTCCACCATGGATTGAAACATTATCTGCATCATAATGAAGTCTAACAAAAAAAAAAGCTTTATATAGTTAGTATTCTCACAGCACACAGGCACGTGCGTGCGCACGGCGCGACCCCAGAAACACGGGCACACATATGGCATACAAAATAATGTTTTTCGGTCACAATTCCAAACGTAACTTCTGTTCTGAATCCTCAGCGCTGGGTGTTTTTAATCTGCCTCGAGCACGTTTCATTCTATTCGTTGTGCCACAGCAGAGATAAGATTGTGCAGTCGTTTGACACTCTGGGGATGTTTGACAACACGGCCTCGCTGCGTTCATGGCGCACATATCAACCATATGCACCTGACCTTGGCTGGCACGCGTCATCTGAGAGAGAGGGTGGGGGGGGCATCTTTCCCACCGTTTTTGTCTCCACAACGTTTCCACGACAAAATGTTGTGCAGCACTTTTGCAAAACAGAAGGGAAAAGGTCACACACACGCTGGCGAACCACTTGCAAACAGGGGAACGGTGAGTTATGGCAAAAAGCCACTGATGTTCTCTCACTGTCTCGTTCCATCCCATGAATCAAGAGCTCAAAGAGCATGTGGGCAATAAATAACCTGGGATCCCAAAAGAGTTGCAACGCGGAAGGAAAAAGACAAGCTCGGGCGTCATGGAGCGATGAATGGCTGCCAATTTACCGTTCAGGGCGCTTTATCTGGTGGAAGCTTCGCTCTCCAACTGGTCCAGGTGGCTCCATCAAAAGCCTTTAGTGGAACATGACTTTCCCACGCCTTATCCTTTAAACCATTGTGGGCGGGTCCCCCTTTTGGTGTTTTAAGCCTTATGTTATACTTTAGCTATTGAAAAATAGCAGATCTACAAGCTCATAGCGCGGCACCGAGTGCCGCGCTATGAACTTGTAGGTCTGCCATTTTTAAAAAAAATCATGAAAATGTGGCACAAATCTTTGAATATATATTCTTTTAGAGCGTTTTTAACTCAAATCTTTGCTTCTGGGGTGGGTCCCTGGAATGACATATTTTCAGATGGGGGTCGGCAGCCAAATACATATAATCTTTGGGGTTCTGGACATGAAATATTGAGCACCACTGACATAGAAACATAGGTTTTTCAGAAAACGGTCAGGATTTAGAAGACATTTTTTGAGAATGGTTCTCAGGTCTAAATGGGTTAACTGGGCCAACGTCGTTACAATGTGGGGTGGAGTCCTGGAGTCCTGGAGTCCTGGAGCCCCCCCCCCCCCAAGCCCCGCTTTTTGGCAACGACGAGGCTGGATTGCACAGTACAAGCTACATCATGACAGAGAGCAGCGGAATCCTTCAAAAACAAAAAAAAGGGCCAGGCGAGATGCCATGAGAGAAGTTGCTGAGATCACAATGGGAGGAGAAAAGGGGAGGGAGGGAGGGAAGTATATCACCATAGAAACGCTGCTCTCCACCCTCAAAGGACCGCAGAGTAAACGTGGGCGAGCGGTCTGAGAGAGCGACGGAGGAAGCCTCGCCGGGCGGCGGTTGCATCCCCGTTCAAACAAAACCGCACGACTTGAAATGTAAATTTACAAGATCGTCAATTGTCACGTCGTGGTTCACAAGTCACTGTGAGGGTGAGGCTTGGATGAGAATGGCCTTTAGAAGAGATTCAAAGGGTACTAGACACGCACACACAGACATTTAATCTCTCAAATGTGCAATAAAGAGGGGGGGGGGGGGTACTTTTGACAAAGTGCAAAGAGAGTCACACACGTTCACAGCTATGTTAAACGGACAGCAAAATTGTCTTCACGGGGTGCATGGGTGCCGGGGGAGATTCCACTGAAAACACCCACAGAATTCTGATGGTGATTAGACAGCAAGTAACTGTCTTCTACCCCCGAGTCCAGCTGGGGATCTCTCTCTCTCTCTCACACACACTCACACTCGTAAATGTCAGCCATGCCGGCACTTGTCAAAGCCTTTCCTATGTGAGCTCCCTTCCATTAAACAGTTCATATAAGCCCTGCGGCCGGGCCATGTACTCATATTATGTAATTATGTTCACACTCGGAGCACGTCACCTCTCTCCCCAATGAAGGCTGCTGTTGATATGTCATCGTGGGCAGACTTTAATGTCATGGATCTCATTGTGAGAGAAGCGAAAGCAACCGACTTCGAAGGAAAGTTTGGGTCGACGAGGAGCCGCCGCGGCAGTGTGAGAGCGCCGGCGAGTGCATTACGTTGGCTTTGTTTACCATTATTCTAATCATTTTACCGCCCCCGGATGTGTCAATGTGATTGATACACCTACCTTTCCCCCAATCCCAGACCTCATCAAGCCAGAACTGAACAGCAACAAATGTAACAACATTCCCCCCTCCGTTTTCTCCCGCTCTGCAGGCTGACTCTGCCCCCTCAAGGCAATCCGCCACCGAATCCACTATGTAATTTACAATTGGCTATTGTGTCCCAAGTGTTGCAATGGACCGGCGGACCCTCCCAGAGAAAATGAACCTTGTCAAAGACCAGTCGTTCAGTCTTGATTACACACATTCCCGCTCTCTCTCTCCCCTCCTGTCGTTCTATAGAAGCATTAAGCTGAGCAAAAGCCTGAGTGCGGAACCTGTTATTATTCAAGCACTATAGGTCCGGAGCTCGCCCACTCAATCCCAGCTAAAATGGCCGCTAGTTCATTGCCAGTGGCCTGTTTGATTGACTCTCTGTCCCCGTTATTAGGAACACTGCGGCCGCGTAAAGGGAGCAATACGGACATTCTCCCAGGACTGTGAGAAAAGAGAAAAAGGTGAAACTGAAGCTAGTAGACGGACTATAGGGTAAGGTGTCGCCAATCAATAACGCGAAACCAAATTAAGTGACTGGAACTGCTCTATCCACAGTAGAATTTGTCTGGCTGAAGCCAACGTTACAGTCCGTGCAGTAGTACAGTATATTGCAATTTGCAAAGAGGAGATCTGTGGGGGATATACTGTAGGACATGAAGATACATGTTTATACTGTACGTACACTACACAAGGGACAGTCTGGACACATCCACAGCTACGGTATACGCAAGGTCAGGTTGAAGTTAGAAGTTATGGTTTAAAACTTAAACCCTCAGCAAAATGGACCTAAGCTCTGTACTTGAACCCTTTTATTCCATCCACGCCAAGGGCTCCATCTGGCGCCATCCCTTATCCCTAAACGTATTTGCCATTTTCTTACTATTTTGAAAAACATTTTAAAATAGTTCAACTAGCCGATCTACATCGAGACGTTGAGAGCTTGTAGATCGGCTATTTGAACTATTTAAAAGGTTTTTTTAAATAGAATAAATAAATAAATAAAGATCTTTAAGAGTGTAAAATAGAAATAGAGTGTAAAATGATTTCCATATATCCTTGATATGGAAAGTGATGAAAACCACTGATTTACATCATCATCTACAAGGCAACGCGAGGTGTTTTGAGCTTGTGGATTTGCTAATGTTCCCACGGAATATGGGGTTCAAGTTACAAGCAACGGCTACGCCGCGGGCTTACATCCATTCATCATGTACATCAGGGGCCGGTAATGTAATGTATACGACTTATGCAATTTACATTTGCCGATCCCCAACTACAGTTCAAGGTTCAGTCCCATTTCTCGCAAACCAGTGCGGCACTCACGCACACACAGCACAGGGAAATTAGCATTTCTGAAGATGACTACACTAGTGTGACATCATATTTCAGCTGCGTTGATACAGTATAGGCTTAATGCAAGGTGGCTCGTAACTCCGTGACAGCCGTGACCTTCATTCCTCAGCCGGGCAGGCAGACTCCTCCAGCCAACTGACAAGATTTATCGGCCCGGGCTAATAGCCTGCTCTCTCCCAGGTAAGGCCTCGTCGATGCAAGGGGCCTCGCCTGCCCCGCGGAGCAAACGCGCTAATGAATATTTCTGCTGCCTCACACAACTTCTATACCGAGTGTGTTAGACAAGTTAAAAATGTATTATAATAAAAAAGGGTGTGGGTGTGGTGGTAGGGGTTATCCGGGGTTATCCAGTGGTTTTCAAACCTTTTCATATCAAGGTCCATTATTTATTGGGTATTTGAGCCACGGCGGGCCACCATTTGATGACATTTAGGCTCTCAGATCCAAAATGAACGAATATTTTGTTGTCGTTGGAAGATTTTGACTTTGAATTCCATATATTGATGTTGGTATACCATAGGAGAAATAACAGGCAAACGTTGAATTGTGTATAGACTTCTTGTGAATTAAGTATAGTGCAGATACAATAATTATTAATATTAACAACAATAATTGAACTGTCAAGTGCTGTGCATGCACAGCTCGCCTGCCGGGACTCGCCTCGACCCCACCCGGGGATTTGAACAGGCAACCTTTACAGCGGCAGCTAACACGACCTTCAGGGCCCATCTGCCCCCCCCCCCTCCCACCCCGTTTGTGCAGAGCATGTACATGTATGTATAATTATAACCACAAGCACACGTTCAAGTACAATGAACTGCACAGTGCTCTGTGAACACACACACGCAAACACACACACACACACACACACACACACACACACACACAGGATATTGAAACCCTCTCAGGCATATCGCTGTGTTTGTGTCTGGCGTGCAGGATGATGGAGAGGCTGAACTGTACTGTACATTTGCTGTGTTCTCCAGCGTGCAAAGGAGACGCACGCACACACGTATGTGCGCGCAAGTGCACACACACACACACACACATGTGCACGCTCTCACACAGGTACTGCCCCCACCCCCCCAGGCTTTGATGGATGGTCGGTGAGCGCTCTGCCTCCTGTTTTCATACACAGATAATCTCATTTTGGGGGTGGGGGGGGGCATGGTGGGAGACACACCAAAACAGGGCTAATAGAGGCAGTCAAGCTGTCCTCTTTTTTCCCCCTCCTCTGCCCAACTCAAGTCACATCCATTATAGTCGCTCGGAGACAGCTGCTTAGCAAATATGTATGAGTGCCAGGCCAGTTAAAAAGCTGAAAAAAGCTATATCCTTCATTTGGATAGAAGAAATAATAAATAAATAAAAGGCACCAGACTTTAGGATGCATTATTTATTCCGGGCCAATTGTTAATCTGCCTGCAGTCTAGAATTCTCAGTGAGAAAGAAAGGTGAAGGGATTGGATTGGTGCCAAGGCGAAAAACACAACGCAGGTGGTGTTATAGGACGACTCCTCACAGGCGGACAGACGGGCATTGAGACGTTCGCCTGTTCATTTCTTTTTACATTCTGACTCTGATCATGCAGATTTTCTGGATCAGGGCCCAACTGGAAATCTCTCAAAAGAGTTTGCGGCGCCCCCATCTGACCGGTGGTCATATGGGTGGGCCGGGTGCATCCATACAGCTAGTTTAGTTTAACCCAGAGGATCCTGCCAATATGTTTGTACTTTCACTTAAGTACATTTTGAATTCCGGACTTTCACTTGTAACAGAGTACTTCGACATTGCACTACTGATACTTACTTGCGTAAACACATTGAGTATACATTTCCCTGGTGCCACGCTCAGTCCCCACTGACTGTTTTGTACAGTGAAATACATACACGGGCTACAGCCTACAGCATTGGTTCTCAAAGTGGGGTCCGGGGACCCCCCAGGGGTCCTTGAGGGAGTTCCAGGGTGTCCCCGCAGCTAAATGATAGATAGGAACCAAATGGACCCGTATGGGTCTGTAACTCAGAGAGTGTACGAATGGAACCAATCCTAAAATCCTAAGACCATGGGGATCTGATTATATGAATGTCTTCAAAAGTCCTGAAAGTTTTCTGAAAATGTCAGTGGCTCTCAAACTTTTTTCATGTCAAGGACCCCCAGAATTAACTGTATTTGACCCTGTTTTTGACACGAAACAAGTTTGAGAAACCCTGTCCTACTGTATTGATGCACCTTGGAAACTGTATTGGATAGGGATGCATGATTAAGAGAGAGAGAGAGAGAGAGAGAGAGAGAGAGAGAGAGAGAGAACAGGTGTGTCTGTCAGGATTTGTGGGAAAAAAATCAATGTGTACCTGAACCCAAGGTCAAGGTTGTATCTATTAAAAATAGATACACTGTTGAACTTATTACTTCTTTTCTCCCTGTCAGCAGACTCAGCACCATGGTGTTCACACACACACACACACACACACACACACACACACACCCATATGCGATAGGCCTACAATACATATTGTATGAACGGACATATTATTATAACAGAGTCGTCAAAAACATTTAATGGCAGTATATTTACCGCAAATACTGTAAAATCAATCATGGCATTTGAACCCAAATCTCTACAAAATCATTTTTTATTTTCTAGCACTTTGGGGTGAACAAAAAGGTCGATAAAAGCAGGCAATTGGGGAGGGACAAGTTAATTTATTTTTAACACAGTTTTTGCACTCAATCATGTTATTTTGGGAACAATGCTTTCAGGGCACATAGAATAGATAAACAGTGGAAGTGCTGTGGCGCTCAGTGTGCGCTTCGTCTACAGCAGTGGTGGAATAAGTGCTCAGTGGTTTTACTTACTTAAGTATCAAGGATCAGTGCAGTAAAACTGCAGTTTAGAAATCCTCTATTACAAGTAAAAGTCAGATATTTTAAATACACTTGAGTAAAAGTAATGGCATCAAAATGTACTTAAAGTACTAAAAGTACTCATTATGTAGAATGTCTCATTTCAAGTTTTCAAATATTTAGAAAATAGCTGATCTACAAGCTCACAATGGTTGACTCGCGACGCATTGTGAGCTTGTAGATCGGCTATTTTCAAATGGCCGAAAAATATATAGGGCTGAAGTGGTTAATGTAATAATAAGTGTCTTGTAATAATAACCCAAATCTACAATGTAAGTGGTTTTGGGTGGGGGGGGGGGGGTATAAGACAACCATTATACTAGCCTATAGGCTATAGTTCAACCTGCAGCAATAGCATAGCATCATATTCCAGATAACAAAGCACAGCAATGACACTAATACAGGCCTATACTTTGTTATAGCAAGTGCTCCACAACAACAGAAGTGCATGCCCACAACAAACACAACAGACTTTACCGTCATTAATAATGACAGTAGTACGCACGCGTCGCACACACACACACACACACACACACACACATACACACGCGCGCAACTGGCACCGACCAAAATGGAATAAAGATACAAGCAACTTGCAAGGCACACGCCACACACACATGCACGCACGCGTCACCAAAACAACACTTTAAAACACGCACACAAACACAGCCTCTCTCTCTCTCTCCCCCCAACTCAATGAGAGCTAGTCGAGCCATTACCTTTCTGTGGGTCCGGTGTGCGGTCAGCTGTCTGCCCCAAGGAAGAATGTCAAACTCACAAAACGTATTTTGTCGCGTTTCCTTTTGTTATAACCAAAATGGTCGATATGCTCCCAGTCTCTTAACTTAATTTTCCCCTCCACGGACACGGGACAAAACGGTTTATAAAGTAAATAATAAACAACATCATAAACAACCACACACGAGCAGGACAGCAGGTGCTGTGATTGGTAAAAGCCAATGACCTCACGGTCTGAGGCGGGCATTAGGGCTGAGCACAGCCCTCTATTGGCTGAGAGATTTTAGCCCCAATGGTAAGTAAACCAAGCAGGCGTGTCTTGGCAGCTGTCAATCATTCAACGCAATGAAAGCCAATGGAAGCCTTTTGGCTGTAAAAACATCAGCCCATTTTGACCTATTTTGTGTTTTTCTTGTAACAATTTGATGCTGTTGCTGCTTTAGATTATACCAGAATATAAAATTGTCTATTCTAAAACATTTTAATAATATTTTCTCATCTTTACTCCATAAGATAGGGAGGGCTGAGCGGAGCCCCACTATGTAACTAGTAAGTAAAGTTCTCAAATAATTGTAGTGGAGTAAAAGGTGCACTATTTTCCTCTGAGATGTAGTAAAAGCATTGGAATTGAAATTACTCAAGTATAGTACAAATACCTCAACATTGTGCTTAAGTAGATGTACTTAGTTACTTTCCAACCTGGGCCCTTTGCCATTTTTGTCAACAAGGCCTAACAGGTACGTTCCCGCCCATTTTGGGCGGGAACCCCTTTTGGTGTTAGCATTATGTTCTACTTTAGCTATTGAAAAATAGCAGATCTACAAGCTCAGAGTGGCGCGCTACGAGCTTGTAGGTCTGCTATTTTTGAAAAATCAAAGAACGACTGACATAGAAACATAGATTTTCAGAAAACTGTCAGGATGTAGAAGACATTTTTAGAATCTGATCTCAGGTCAAAATGGGTTTCAAAAACACAATGAAATGGACCATTTCATAGTGTTTTTGCAATTGACCAGGCAATGCACTTGACCAGGCATTCATTGGCATGTACAAAGAATTGGAATTGACCATTTCAATTTTCAAATGGTCAATTCCAATTCTTTGTACGTATGCCAATGAATGACTGGTCAAGTGCTGTAAAACGCCACGATAGCGACAGCCCCTCCACCCAGCCATCATAACTCCCAAGAGCGTCCGTCTGTCTGCCAAAACGGCACATCAGTCAACATGTCTCTTTATTCCACCTGTCAGCTCCTGGGCTTCATAAACAAGTTCACTGTCCACAAAAGGGAGCCGTGCCATTGGCCCGGCGGCGGCAGCGTGTGGCACTTAGGGGGTAAGTTATAGAGCAAAGTGTCAGCCTTCTCCACGCCTCTTATTCTCATTTTCATGAAGGACGTGTGTCACAACATGGCCGCTCCGGCTGGACAGGTTTTAAATTGCCGGCCCCCCTGACGGGAGTGCACGGACCCCGTTGGCAGTTCCCTTGACACCCATGGCACCCCGGTGAGATGCACTGACAAGGAGTGATTCATCTGACACTGCGTGTGTCTTTGCGCGTGCATGTGTGTGCGCGCGTGCGTGCATGCATGCGTGCACGTGCGTGCGTGAGAGAGAGAGAGAGAGCGACGACAAAGAAAGAGACACATAGTGCCGTAAACATACAAGCACATGCCAACATGTCTTTTTTTCTTTTACATTGTGCACTTGCTTCCTATAATGTAGGACACTAATCTAGGTAGACAGAACATAAATACAATGAATCAATAGAAAATTGATGGCATGTGGACAAGCTAAGAACAAACGATTCAGAGGCCCAAAACAAACATGGTGTCCACCTGTCAAGGACATCATCAACTACATGTCCTTCTGTCAGTGTGCATTTGAGACGGTTCCGCCGTGCAAAGGAGCAGGGCCATTGTTTTGCCTGCACGCCTCACAAACAATGAGCCTCATATATGTCTGATCCATGTTGTATTCCCGCACGTCGACAGAGAACTATTCCCCGGGGTCCACGCAGCACTTGAGCTAAGTGATGTTCTCGGTTTGCTTGCCTCTTTATAGCTGCACAGCAGTTAGTATATGGATGGAGGGACAACTCCAGAACAGGGGGATATAGGCCAGTGGTTCTCAAACCTTTTCATGTCAGGACCCCAAAATTGACACTTTATTAGCCCTGAGGCGAGTCCATTTGAAAAAGATATTCCAAGGACCCCCCATAAGAGAAGATTTTTACAGCTCTAGCAGTGATTGTCAACCGTTTTAATTACAAGGACCCCCCAGTTTGACATGCATTAGTCTACGGGCCCCCATTGAATGGCATTTCTATCTCTGGGACCCCAATTTATAATGTAAAATGTAGGTTAGAAGTGGTTAATGTGTTCAAATGTAATCAAAATCTACAAAGTAACTAGTAACTAAAGTTTTCAAATAATTTAATGGAGTAAAAGTACAATATTTGACTCTGCTACAGTATGTACTGTAGTGAGTAAGTGACGTGCAAATACCTCAAAATTGTACTTAAGTAGAGCACTTAAGGAAACGTATACTGTAGGTATTTTACACCGCTGATGGTTAGTGTTGATGTTGATTACTGTACTGTCTACTTCCGCGTAGGAAACCGACTGCAGCGACAGGAAAGTAGTTCTGATCGCTGCCACTAACATGGTGATATTATATATATATACTTGGTTGCACGCTGCAGTGTCGCACAACAAAAAATGCACACTTTCAAACTCACAACGGCAGGGTTTACAATCAGCAGCATCTGAGCGAGTGCAATCAACGTGGCCGTACACTTAGCATTCCCCGTCAGCTCACCCTTTCTCCTCCTTTGTCCGCTTAGCACCTCGCGACAACAATAACCGCTGTGGACAGCGGGCCCATGCTATTAACAGATTCCATTAGGACGACTGCCTTTCAGGAGACCTCGACAAAGCCAATAACAAATCCATTGTACGCATACAATAGGGACAGTGACGGTAAGAGCAAGTCAGGAACGGGAGTCAGATACTGTACATATAGGCAGAGAAAAGACTGCATCATTTCCAAGGTTACCTCAATGCTACGGTTGAAGGAGAACTTATATTTCAGAAGGAGAATGTATCGCCTGCAAATACTGTATTCAGTAACCAATATGTCATGTAGGTTCCGTGATGATCTATAAATGGAGTGAAGGAAAGCATCCTCAGTATCAAAGGATGGATTTGTTTTTACTGTCCTGATACCCCGTCCAGGACAGGCTTCAGACGCGCCTCCCCAGGAGACTTCGATCTGAACCCATTTGATTTGGTGTTAGGAACCCGTTGCTGCTCTTGCCCTCCCCAGGCAGGGTTCGAAGCAACAACCTTCCGCATGAAAGGCGTATGCTCTAACCACTACATGAGGGCGGCCCTCATCCTCGGTATCAAAGGATAATTTTCTAATATACAGTAGCACCGCTGTGTCAAAATAAGCTCTATAGCAGAAGCACTGCTAGCTTTATGAAGACCATTCTGCTTCCTTCCTCTCTTTCCATTTCTGCTTGCGTGTCAGGTAAATCTAATCCTCTAAGATTAGTAATTGCCCTACACCTAATGCATTCATATGACCAAACCAAATTATGCCAGAAAGTGCTTGCTGTGGCAATTTCGTGGAAATTATTACTCTGCACTCTCCCTGCACCTTTTTATTTTACTTCCTATAAACGTAAACAACGAGGCCTGAGCAAGCACGAAGCAAATTAAGCCACCCCAATACACTTTGGATTAAATTAACTAATGTTAGCGGTAAAGCAGGACCAGCTCACCAAAGGAATAAAAATAAATAAAATCATCTTCGCTGTCCTCTCACACTTGGCCTCGGGGTGTGAATGGCAGAATGTTTTGCACTATGTTATGCATCTTTGATTTAAACAGAGCATTGCAGTATTTTTTTTAAGCAGCACACTCAGATTAATATGCACAGTACATGAGATAATATCAAATATTGTTTGGTGGTAAAAGTCACGGCCGAGGAGTCAATAGAGTTTATCTGAGCGCAAAGGAACCAAAGCACAGAGTGGGAAAACGTTGAAGGGCTGTGTAATGGCGAGGCCGGCTGCCAGCAGCAGCTGCCATGATTTCAGCTAAACTCCTTCCTCGGGAAGTCCCAGAGAGAATACCATCTTGTTTGCCGGGCCTATACTCCTCGTTGCCAGTAATATTATTTACAGTATACTAACTAAATTGTTGATCAAGTGCTATATTTCCTTAATGTCTTTCTTAATAAATAATGCTATGGGAATGTGATAAACAAACAAATCCAGTATTTGTCATGGTCCTCTCATGTGATTGCATAAACTCAAGTAACAACGAATGCCCGGGTGATGCTCTCTCTCTCTCTCTCTCTCTCTCTCTCTCTCTCTCTCTCTCCAGAGAGAGAAAGCATCACCCGGGCATTCGTTGTTAGTTGAGAGCGAGAGAGAGATTATGCCATGTGTGCCACAGCAAAGGTGTACATTTTGCATTATGACAGCTGGTGTTGCTCCGCAGGCATTGTTTTTCTCCAAACCCATAAGCTGACCTGTAACAGCAATCACGGGGGAGGAGCCCTGACTACACACGATAAAGCCCCAGTGGAACCTCTTATCAAGTAATTACCTTATTGAGCTCAGCTGAATGACTGACTGCCTCAACAGTTTCACCGATAGAATCGCACAAGCACCATTGGGGTGGGGTGGGGGCGTTGGAGGGGGGGGGGGGGGGCATAAGCACTGATGCATACCAAAGACACAGCTTGGGAGTTGCAGAGGTACACAGTACACACACACACGCACACTGGAGGCGGAATGCGGTTTCTTTCGTTCAAAAGTGCTGCACGTATGGTGCGCAAACAGCAACAAACAGCAGACTCTATAGCTTACAAAACATTACTGAGGTCAATGTGTGGCTTTTTAAGTGTTTATCGGCTGCTACATTTGTATAGGTGTAAACAAATGGGGCACGAGTCAAAGTCTACACACATTTTCATACTGGGTTTCCATATTCTGCGTGAAGGGCATTGGGTCCCCTCTGGTTTTGCATGGTGACGTACACTGTACAGTACAGTACGCGGTGGTGTGTCTGAGCCTGAGAATAAACATTATGCCCTATTGCAAAGGGCACGAGGCCAGACTGCGAAAGTTATGAGGAGGAGAACATCGGGGGAACAGCTGGCCGGGGAGGTGTGGGAGGTGAGCGGCCGAGGGCAAACATCCAATCCAGTTATGCCTAAGTATACTGCATCGACCCTGAGGCGAGACAAGCCAGGATATGGGGCTGCATTCGCGGACCGAGGCATACCCGTGTGCCCGGAGGGGCCGCGCTGTGAGAGCGCCGAATACAAGCTGCTTCCACTCACCGTTCATTAAAGCACATGCACCTGGACACAGCCAGGTTACTTTGAAGTGCAATGATGAAACAAAAGTGTGTGGCTGGGCTGGCTGGCTGCTGAGAGCCACGGCTCGGCGAACACACCCGCAGCCTGCTTCTTCTTTTTTTGCCCCACGCTGTGGAGGGATTTGCACGTGATTTCCTTATAGCCCACCGCTGGGCTGGAATATAAAACGACTGCCAGAAGTAATCAAACAATGTGTTCAGGTCGAATCGGGTGAACCACAGGGAGTCTTATCCTGGGCACGTCATAACAGGCGAACGTTGAACATGAATAGCACATCTACAGTACATGGTAAATGCTAAATGGTGCATTTATATAGCGCCTTTGTCCAGGGCGCTTTACAGTGATTGTGCATTACATTCACCCATTTCATTTCCGGTCACTCTATACCCCTGAGCCACTGCTGCCCCATACATGCTCACAACAACGTATCGTTCACAAGTTCAATGCTTGAGCTCTTTTCGGCAGAGAGATTTGGTAACAGGGTGGGAAAAGGGAGGGGGATAGAGCCCTGGAGACCCCAGTGAAAAGAACAATATAGGGTTTAAGTGACACAATGACTAGCACACACACACACACACCCACACACACACACACACACACACACGACAAACACACACACACACACACACACACACACACACACTGGAATGGAAGATGACGAGGTTGAATGTCATAGCACAAACAAAAAGGTGCGGGGGGGGGGGGGATAAGAATTCAATCAGTGGAACTCAGAGGGGGTGCTGCTGCTGAGGATGAAATGTCATGTCCGTCAACAGTCTTGCTCCAACTCTTGACAGCTGCTCGGTGACACCTAGGCTCGTTCCTCACAGTTCACTTAGCTTAATGAGTGTTTAAATGTCTGACGGGAGTTGAAAGCAAAGGCTCCCCTTGCCGATAAACGCTGCCGGTTGCCTAGTTACCTGGGCGAGCATAGGCTGCCTGCGTGGTTATATTGTAGGATTAGGTAGGCGAGGAGGTGGAACCCGATACTAAAGAGCTCGCACTGTTTCTGGCCAGCACCTCTTTCTCTCCCTCTCTCTCTCTCTCTCTCTGCATCCAACCCAAAACTCCCATGTGAAACAGTAGGAGCCATTCTCTACTCCACTAACAGGGCTGTCTTTCTTGTGCACAGATAGGGGAGGATAGTGGAAGAGAAGGGCTTGAGGGGTGTGTGTGTGTGTGTGTGTGTGTGTGTGTGTGTGTGTGTGTGTGTGTGTGTGTGTGTGTGTGTGTGTGTGCGCGTGCGTGCGTGCGTGCGTGTGTGTGCATGCATGCATGTGTCTGTGAGGAGAGAGAGAGAGAGAGAGAGAGAGAGAGAGGTGCTGCGCCTTGTCACAAATCCTAACCCTGAGGGTTTTAAGACTAATTTGCAAATTCAGATTTTGAACTTATACTTAATGACGGGGGAAAATCTCATGCATTTGGAATTGCAGCGCGGGATTCAGTCACATCCGTTTCATTTTAAGGGGTTCTTAAATTTCCATTTAGCTATAGGAGTAATTCCTCTACAGGGAACGCACGCACGCATGTACAGTGAGCTATAGCCACACACGCACACACGCGCACACGCACACACACACACACACACACACACACACACACCTTCTAACAGCCCAGAAATCAACAACCAGACATTAAGACACTACTGTACCGCACACAAAGCCAAGCCTTCATTTAAGCTACCGTGGGGACATATACGTCATGTATTACACATGAGTGTGAGCACATTATGGCTTTAGCCACAGTCAGGGCCACATACCTGACAACAGAATATTTTTAGAACATGTAAACAGAGGTGGCTGTGTTAAGGCCATAATTGGAGTTGGAGCACGCAAACAGATTAAACACGTCACCTTCTCAATTAGTTATACTCTCATGCAGCCATTAGTTCTGACCCCTTTCACCTCAGCGGAACACGTCAACAGTTGCAGTATTTGATTATAGGGGCCGAGGGGACATTAAAGATCATTGTGAATTATGTTTGCTGAATATTGAGTACCTTGCACTGTAATATCACCATATCTGATCTGCACTCCATGCAGCAAAGACGGTATTTCACATAACTCACTTCCACTTTGCTCATGTCATGTGTTAGCCTTGAATTGCAAGAAGAAACGGCCTTAATAATGCTCTGTGTATAGCCGCCGCCAGTGTGCATTTATCAGTCTTTCTCCTTTTCTCAGTATACAGACTGTATTCTAACAAATAGATACCACCAGAAAAAGAAATCACCGCAAGCCAAGTCCACGTGAAAAGTAAATAAATAATTATATAAGCGCTAGCACGGTGACACACAATACATGCTGCTGCCGCAGCGCCGAATAGAGTGCCCTTTTAATTATGCAGGAGACATCCGAAAGCAACAGCACTCCTCACACTGTGTGTAGCAGCTTGCTGAATACACTATATTAGAAGCTGTTAGAGACAGGGGCCAAGGGAGACTGAGGTGAATGGCAGAGAGAGAGAGAGAGGGGGGGGGGGGGGGGGGGGGGGGGGGGGGGGAAAGAGACAGATGGTTTGTAGGGAATGCAAAGGGTATATATGGCATTATAGACAGAAAGGGCCTAATGCATGGAAGAAAACGATGCAATGCGGAGAGCAGGAACGTAACAAACGCGATGGATGTCATTTGGACGAGTGTGAAGAAGTGATTTGAGCGAAGATGGAGATGAGGCCGGAGTGCATGTGATTCGGGAGGAAGCTAGAAATGCAGAGAGACGGATACGGTGCCAAAATAAGGACATGCACTGTAAGAGGTCGAGACAGACAAATAAAAGCAGAAAATAATATGCCGTATACACTGCAGGCGCGCACCTGGACAAAGCAGCACTCTCGAATGCTCAAGCAATAGCTGCCTATTCCAAGTAAAGAGAGCGATATCAATAATGCATTAGACTTCCATTGAAAACACATGAAACAATGGAGTAAGTGTTCTGTTCCTGGCAAACGCCAGATCAAGAAGTCTGACTTAATTACGAATTAACGCCACTTGGGTCCAACCGTGCCAGAAGAAGAAGAAAATAAGAAAAGAAAATGAAGGGGGGTGTTGCGGGGTTCAAAATACGAAAATGCACACAGTCCCTGGGATATGAATGTCACATCAAGTATGGACACATTTTTACATAGCAAAATGATGGCAAAGAGTTGCTGTGGGTGAAGGAGAACGGGGAAAAGCATAAAAGGAAGTTAAGGAGAGCTGGAGGGGAGCAGAGAGGGAATTGGCCACGAAGAGAGGCACAGGGAGATGAAAAGAGCAAAATGGAGATATGAGCAGTGCTACCGTCGAGAGCGGAGGGGAGTCAGATCAACAGTGGGATGGGAGGAGGGGGGGAGGTGGTGCAGAAAGAGACAGTTTCACCGCTATAGGCTGGTGAACTGATACAGGCGCTAGGAGTGCAGAGGAATGTTAACACAACCTCCTGCCCAGATGTTCCCAGTCAAGCCGAGTCAAACCTTGTAAAACGGGACACTGCAACTAGCATTCCTTACACAGCCGGCCACGTCTATGATGCATTCTTGGTGTCTAGTTTTTATTTCCTTTTTTTTTCTCCTTCGTTCTTTCCCCTGTTCACAGGGGGGGAAAGGGTAGCCGTGTTACTAAGAGAGGACAGGGCAGAGACCTGACCTAGCCGAGGGGTGTTTTGCTCCCATGCGCAATGCTCCCTTCTGAGAAAAAATAACTGCAAACCAGAGCCTTATGTGAGCTGTCTACAGAACTCTTGACACATTATGTGCTAAGGTTAGCGGTCAGGACACCCTGCCTTTCAGCCCTACGTGCCAAGATTAACACAAAAACACTGGACGTGTCGTGCAGAGTGCGAACTAGTACACCTAATCAAAACCATCCTTTTCCATTTTCAACATTGCACGTGAATGGCACTCCAAACCAAAACAAGATCAATGCCCACTAACTTGACGTACTGTACAGTACATTAGCACCATAAAGGCAATAGAACGACTGAGACAGGCCCTGTCAGAAAGCATTACGGCAGAGAGAACACACTAATGGGGAGAATAACTAGACATTCGTAAAAGTAGCGAAGACTCTTACCTGTTTGTTGTACTTGTTGATGGTTTGACTGCTGTATTCAGAGCAGTGGTCTGATCCAAGGGAAATGTTATCTCCGGTGCCAACGAAGGTGTTGGCCGGAGGCAGGTCCTGAACGGCCTGGTGCTTTTTCCCCGCCGTCGGCGACTGCGGGTGCAGCTGGACGGTGGGGAGCGGCGAGCTGGACTTGTAGTGCCGGGCCAGATCGGGGCTCCCAGGGCCGCCGTTGACCGAGCGGTAGCGGCCCATGCCGGGGCTGTCCGACAGCTTCTCGTTGACGCCGTCGTATCGCTGCCCGTTGGGCTTGGAGGCCTCCACGGTGACGATGCTGCTGTACAGCGGCTGCTTGGACTTCTGCTTCTTCTTGTCCTTCTTCGGCTTCTTGGACTTGTCGTGCTGCTGCGGCGTGAAAAAGTCCTCGTGGTCCTTCTTGCCGGCCTCGTAGCCGTTCTTGTTCTTGGGGCGGCAGTAGCGGGCCATGACGACGATGAGGATGATGAGGATGACCGTCATGATGCCCGACACCACGCCGATGACGATGCTCAGCCGCTGCTTGCCCAGGTCGTAGTTGGGGTCGCCGGCGATGTTGGTGTTGAGGGAGGTGCTCAGGCTCTTGGCCACCTGGGCCTCCACGACGGTGGAGTTGGAGAGGGTCTCGTTGACGTACACGTGCACCAGCGTGGTGGTGCTCTGTGAGGGCTGCCCGCTGTCGTTCACCTGGACCACCAGCCGGTGGAGGCCGTAGTGCTTCTGCTCCAGCTTGCCTACAAGCGATATGACCCCGCTCCCCCCGTCGATCTCGAACAGTCTGAAGGGGTTGCCGCCGATGATGCTGTAGTTCAGGTCGGCGTTGATGCCTGTGTCGGTGTCCGTGGCGATGACCGTTCGGACCACCGTTCGGACATTGCTGGACGGAGGGAGGAGGGTGTAGGAGCTGTTTATCGGGAAGGTGACGGACGGGGGGTTGTCGTTCTCGTCCATGACAAAGAGTGACACTGTGGCGGTGGCTGATCTGGGAGGGTCGCCTCCGTCCACGGCCTTCACCCTGAACGTATATGTCGTTTTCTGCTCACGGTCAAAGGACAGCGTGGAGAATATGGTTCCGGTGTCATTCTCGATGGAGAAGATTTCTTCCTCTTCCTCGATGAAAAGACTCATTTCAGCGTTTTGGCCCTTGTCCGCGTCGATGACCGTGACCATGCCGACGGGGCTGTTTGGCTCAAGGTTCTCTTTGACATAGAAGGTGAACACGTCCTGCATGAACTTTGGTTCATTGTCGTTCTTGTCAGCCACGAGGACCACCACGGTCGCCGAGCCCTGCAGGATGGGCATGCCCTTATCTTTGGCTATCACTTTGAATTCGTAGCGCTCCGTTTGCTCTCTATCCAGGATGGTGTTTACACGGATGTCTCCGCTATCCGCGTCAATAGAGAAAATCCCATTCACCGATGAGTCTAGGGAATAGGCTATTTCGGCGTTCTTCCCACTATCTGCATCGATGGCTATAACGGTTGTCACCCGCTCGCCAGGGGCATTGTTTTCGGGAAATGACACCTCGACTACATTCTGGCTGAAGATAGGAGGGTTGTCATTAGTGTCACCCACTTTGACAATAACTGAATTATTACTAGCCAGACTGGGGCTCCCAGAATCCACAGCCACTATGACCACATTGTATTCCTGCGTGGCCTCATAGTCCAGTGGTGCAGAGGTGTGGAGGAAATATTTCTTTTTATTCTGCTCACCCTCCATCTCGCTGGCTGGTTTGAGCTGAAATGGAACATCCCCCACCACTGTACATGTCACTATGCCATTTTCCCCCTGGTCACGATCCGACACTTGGACCAGGGCAATAGGCGTGTCCACGACAACATCCTCTGCCACGTTGGCTATGCCATCTTTCAGGAATATGCGTCCGATTTTCCTTATCTCAATGGCGGGGACGTTGTCGTTCTCATCCTTGATGTTTAGTACTACGGTAGCCTTGTCCATTTTAGGCGGCTGGCCTCGGTCACGGGCCATTACAGTAAATCTCAGCTGGCTCACTTCCTCACGGTCGATGCGGTGCAACACACTCAGCCAGCCCGTGCTCTCGTCCAACCTCAGCAGCCGCCTCACCGACTCCGTGGCCGCTCCGAACACATACTCGATTTGACCGTTGACCCCGACGTCTGCGTCGGCCGCCTTGAGCTGCAGAATGGGGGCGCCTGGGGAGCTGTTCTCCGGGAGGTCGGCCTCGTAAACGCTCTTCTCGAACCGTGGGCTGTTGTCGTTCACGTCGGTGATCATCACCCTTAGTATGGCCTGAGAGGAGCGAGGGGGGTCCCCTCCGTCCCTGACGCGCAGCGTGAGCTCATACGAGTCCCTCTGCTCCCTGTCCAGGGCCCCTTTAATGATGAGCTGGGGCTGCTTCTCGCCGTCGGTGGTGTCGGCCACCTGCAGTTCAAAGACACTGCTCCTGCTCGCCCCCTCCTCATATCGCCTCTTATTGCCCGAGTAGTCACCGTTGTTGTCGCGCCCCGCAGAGGAGCCCGGCCGCCTCTCCCCGCCGTCCTGAATGAGCTCATATCGCTCTATTCCATTTCTGCCAAAATCTCTGTCGGTGGCTGTGGGCAGTAAGTAAAGAGTACCGATGGGTCTGTTTTCCTCCACAGACAGTGTCAGAACCGGAGAAGGGAAAGACGGTGTGTTGTCATTAATGTCTAATATTATGACTTTTCCCTCAAAGAGGTCGACCCAGCTCTGTGCAGGTCCAATGACGGACACTTCAAAATCTATAAAACACTCATTTTCATCGAATATCATTTGGCACTGTTGCAATTTCTCGCGGTCTATCCGCCGTTCGTTGGTGGTGAGCTCACCGGTGATGTTGTCTATTTTGAAAAAATCAGAACCGGACTCGAGCGTGAACGTCACCTCGCCCGACCCGGCGACGATGCCCAGGTCCCCGGCCACGTTCCCTATCCGGACGTCCGCGGGTCCCTCCTCAGCCAAGCGATACCGGAGCACTTGCTTGGCAGCGGGCTGATATACGAGCTGCAGGACGATTATCCAGTAGCATAGATAGTCCACTGCACCAGTAGTCCTCATTGTTGACGCCTAAATCATTCACTTGCTTCTTTTATAATTAAAAAAATACAATAATGACCGTGATTACGCGGTTCACTCGAAATGTCCTTTTATGAGAATCAAATGCCGTTTTCATCTATGTGATTCATTCTCAAGTCCTCCGTGTTGTCGGGATGCGTGAGACTTCATCCTCCGGACCGGACGCCTCTCTCCACTGCAGTGAACAGCAGCAGCAAGTGCACGGGGCTTTCCTCTTGTGCTTTCCTCCAAACCCCGATATTTGTATTTGCTCTTTCCCTATTTTCTGCAGGAAACCGCAATCCGGGTGCGACGAGGCTGTGCGCGCTCAAGGGGATTTTAGTGCCATAAATGCGTGCGTAAAAAACCAAAACGTAAAAAAGAAACCCCACACACACAATCTCTATCTCACCAAAACATAAGTCAAAATCTCACCGTTTCAGTTGTTGTATAATGTCTAGAATCCGTGTGGGTGAGGCTCCAATATTCCTCTGTTTAAAATATATTTCCAGAGTGACGTGTTTTGTCCGAGCAGTTTCCAAACTTGATCACACCGAGGGGCTGACGACGGTGCGTGCGGGACATGTCAGCTCGCACTGTCCGTAAAGATGGGAATATGAAGCAAAAAAAAACAACCACATGCAGCCGCTATCCTCTCGCCTATCCGTGCATCGGAGGGACCTGATCCCGCTCCCTCCTCCAAGTGCACTTGTAGTAGAAATGCTTTCCTTCTTGTGCAGGCAGAACAACTCCACGGCACGTCAAACGACAGAAAATGCAGGGTCATTAAAAAAAAAGGTGACACCGCACCGCACCATCAATGAAAACAATATAAATCCGAAGAAGAAATGTTCAAAATTCCTAAAAACCGACTGTTTCCCAGCATAATTCAGCCTTTTTGCTCCTCACCTGCAGACGCACGGTGCGTGTGTTCGCAGCCCCTATCTGCAGCACTGTGAGAGAGTGATTCGCAAATGATATTGCAGTCTCGCTCTCTCTCCCTCTCTTTCTCTCTCTCCCTCCCTCTCTCTCCACCCCCTATCTCTGCTTTCTCTCCCCGGCAGTGCATGCATCCAGGCAGGGCACAACTTGATCGCAAGGTCTAGAAGAGGGTAGCCGACTATTTGATGAAAGGGACAGAGGACAGAGGAGCAAATTGAGTGAAAGCAGACGTCTTCTCTATCCCTCTCTCGCATTTGCGCGCGATATTTTATCCGAAATGTAACTCAATGCACCGTCAGCCCATGCTTGGATGCTTAATGTTCGTTCCGTTTGTGGGTCCATATACCTGCAGGTGCCCAGTGCTGTGCAGTGTGCATTATGGTGAGAATACAAATAGGCTACTAAAAAAAATAACTAGGCTATTCATTTTAGTTTTATTTATGCAATGGGTGCATTTCCAAATCCTAACAGACTACAATAATATCGTTGTCGTGCGCGGTGTTATGTGGTGTGTGTTTGTTGGCATATACTGCCGCAAGGATATAGTTGAATCTGTGACAAGAAACGCCCGCTGGAATTCGCAAATGCCAAATCCAGGCATAAACTTTTACGCATTGTAGTGTGGGCTTATGCGTATTAAATGTGCATTATTCAACATTCCACATCCTTGCCTCCAACTACACTTGACAGTTCCACCATGCAGGCAGCACACAGCCTCAGTCCGTCCTCGGGAGAGAGAGAGAGAGAGAGAGAGAGAGAGAGAGAGAGAGATGGGACGGGAGTCTGTGCGCAGTTCTGTGGTTTTCCTGTGGTTGACTGATATAAATGCGTGTGGTCGCCGGTGGCTTTGCTCCCCGGCGCATGCAGCCGCAGCGAGAAAGAGAGCTGAGCTCAATGCATTTTCTTTCAGATTTGTAGGCTACTGTATAGCCTAGCCTATATATGTTTGGTACAATCCGGCATCCAGCAGGGATCGTACCCATATAGACCATTTTTTCCCCATTTTAGCACGCCACGAACAGAGAAGAAATGGGCTAGCAAAAGGCTATACAATTATGTCTGAAATGTATGTCTCTGCCAAGTGCCGATCACTGCGCAAATCCAACTCTTTGCAGTGTGTGTGTGCGTGTGTGTGTGTGTGTGCGCGCGCGCGCTTTTGTGATATGCCATCCAAGTATTCATTGTTTTTTCTGTATTTTTCTCTTGCTAATATTGAATTTCATAATGAAGTGTGGTGGCACAAATTAATGAGCCACGCTGTCAGCTGGGGACATTCTTCTATAACTCCGCCGAGCACCGTATACGGATATAGGCTTTTCTTCCGAGAATGCACAAAATAAGAACCATATGGTTAGCCATATATTTCCATAGTCACCTCCGCTCCGCATCACGACATAGGTGAACTGCGAAATATGAAGCAAACCATGCAGGGCTACAGGTTATAGTTTATTATGTGTCTGGATTTATAATGTGCGCGAGGATTATAATATTGCCCTCTTCAACAGCGCTGTCCACAGACACTGTAGGGGAAACATCACAGTAAAATGAAACAGAGACAGATGGAGATGGACACAGAGGGATAGAGAGAGCATGCATGTGCTGTAAGGAGAGAGAGATGGGGGGGGGGGGGGGGGGGGGGAGGACGGGGGGGAGCCCGGCTCAGCAGCTGCATCTTCAGACAGCTATGAATTCCAGCAGTGGTTTTATCCTTGCTTACTACCGCCCTCTATCGTTGAAGCGAAATTAGTCCACTTCATGCATGTGTGGCACTAAAGAGAAGAATCATTCTGAAATGCTGTTCTTATTTCATTACATTATCATTATCATTATCATTATCATTATTATTTCTTCTTCTTATTTATTAATGAAAGACCCCAAATAATTAGTAAGAAGAAAAACAAAACAAATAGTGTTGTATCCTGCCTTTATTTTCTTCTTTCAAATTATTTGATCGGCACTAAATATTGTGTTTGTTGTCATGATTTGTCACGATCCGAGTTGGCTTTGTCCGCGGCGTAACAGTCTTTATATAAATACTTTTTGAAAAGCCTGTGGAGAAAATGACTGGAGAATCATTTCCTGGGCCACTCGTCGTTCTGAAAGGGGGCGGGACTGCGACGCTCCACTTTGCGGCAAGATCAAAGTATGTCGCCACTCTCGTACCATTCCACTCTGTCCAAAAAAATAATAATCTTGCTACAGGAAGTGTTAGTCTAATTCTTTTTCATGGGGCCAGCCAATTAAAATCCCCAAAAGACTAGGTAAATTATAATAGCTACTACAACATATATGGGAAGCCACATTGATTTCAAAATGCCTGGTGAGAGTCCAGAAGGAAGCCAGCAAGCAATTAGCCAAATAAAACTAACAGGATGTCGATAATATGCCAAGACCCACACAGCAATCATGTTCACCAGGCTATGATTCCAACTGAGGATATTTCTGGGCGGATTATAATAGGCAACGATTCAACGAAAATGCCCCAAAACAGCAGACATTTGCTATTTGATGTAAGTGTGTGTGTGTGTGTGTGTGTGTGTGTGTGTGTGTGTGTGTGTGTGTGTGTGTGTGTGTGTGTTTTTTCAGACAAAATCAATCGAATCAATTTAAATTTGTGATAGATATTTCGATCTTACTGGGGGATGAGTCTCTGATGTACTGTATGTGCCACAAAGGCACAGTCATCCACATACTGTAGTTCCACTAAGTTCACAGATTTGACTTTAGTAGCAGCCTGCAACCTCCTGATATTAAACAGGTTCCGGTCCAACCTGTAATCCAACAACACACCACTGCTTCCTTCAAGCTCTCTGTGCAGTATAGCCAGGTGACACTCACGAGGAACATGTTGAAGAGTACACAGCCCTGTCTGACACCTGTGCATACTCTGAAGGGCCTGGACTCCTGTCCTATGTTGTTACCTCAGTCATCATCCCCTCGTGAAGAGACGCACGCACGCACGCACGCACGCACGCACGCACGCACGCACGCACGCTCAAAGTTTACTTTATTTATACCCCGACAGCGGCATGGTGAGTGAGTACCTTGAATTAATGGTTCTCGTGCCATAAAGAAGCCAGCTGAGGTGAGAAGTGTCTGCCTGTCCTGATCCATTCCATTAGTTAGTAGCTACCTCCTGCCATACAGTGTGCATTAATGTTGTAATTACACGAGTCTGTCAAGATTATAATTGACACTTATTAGTCAGCAACGTTGGCACGCAAGCAGGGGGCACCCGTCAATGCCTACACTGGAAACAATTATAAAAGGTTCACTTTAACCATATGAACCCAAGCATCCCGCCTATTCTGCCGCGCATGCCATAATAGGCGACCATTTTGGCAAAAATTGGCAAAAGATCCGGTGATGCGCGCCGTGTGCTCGAGGATTGGCAAAGTGATTCGGTGTAGAGGGAAAGAGGAAGGAGAGATTAATGGTGTCCAGATGCAGTCCACATGCCAGAAGAATCTGTGGGCACACACTGTGATTTACGATGACAGAACAGTCATCCGTCACCTGCACAAAACTATTTGAGGTTTTCATTTTTTGGAAGCTATAAGGTAGCACAGTGCTCCACATATGCAGAGGAGAAGCACTGTGAGGATGAGACCTATATTTAAAAGACTCTATATTCCCATGCAGTCAAATGGGTTATTATTACATACAGTACGTCTTTGTTGTGTTACCCCCTGTGCAGGTACAGTATGTGTGTCGGTATACTCCGTACAGATATTGTCAAGAGGTTGTTTCTGAAATGTTCAAATGTTCCCCCACGACAGGAAAAGGGAGGCTAGTATCAGGGAGAAAAATCACACCCGTGATAAGTGAGGGGCGCTTTACTAACCCTTATCATCTTACATCATCGCGATATAACATAAGCCGATTTGCTCAGTGACAGACAATACAAACATTAGACTCTGTCCATTGTCAATGGCATGTAATGTTTGTGTTAGTGACAACACAAACAATGGGAATTCAAACAAAAACAGCCGATTTGCTCGTCCACATATGACGTAAATTATCCATTCATTGTCAATGGGAATTTAATGTTTGTGTAAGACGAAAGTCTACACTAATAGCTGAATATAAGAGGGGATAGAACCTGAGACAGTCATGTTTTACCCTCACATTTTGGGGCTTTCTGCGAGACATTCAGCATTCAGCATTCAGTGAGTGCTATAGCACGAGAGCCAGATCAGTCGCTCTCCTTCATGCCCTC
This sequence comes from Protomyctophum bolini, assembly GCF_963924005.1. Taxonomy (NCBI): domain Eukaryota; kingdom Metazoa; phylum Chordata; class Actinopteri; order Myctophiformes; family Myctophidae; genus Protomyctophum; species Protomyctophum bolini. The sequence goes on along the minus strand of NC_137881.1, from coordinate 20,326,745 downwards.
GTACAAAAATACATAAAGTACAGCACACTCTATAGGGGGAGAGTAAGTTCAGCGTGTTAATAATAAATAGACTTCATTGCTTTGATGTGGCTGCTTGCCTGATCCCATCGGTGCTCGCTATTTCACTCTGCTGTCGAGCCACCAGGTGTTTGGGACTTTAGGCAAACTTGCTCAATTAATTATAGTGTTGCAAACTGCAGTGACGCCAAAGCTAGTGTTAAAAAATAATCACTTATTTGCATAGTGTAAGAATACAGGGGCTGTGTTCATTAAACAGTTCTACCGCATAACCCGCTTTCCACGCCATTTAATCCATGTTTCTGCCCTGCGCAATACGCTAAACCCGCTCACCGGCGTAGGGTCCATTGGGCCACTGGGGCCGTGGCCCAGTCTGTTTAGAGCTGGCCCAGTCTCATTTTGAAAAGATGGGAGCGAAAACACAAGAAAAACAACAAGAGATAGCTAACATTGGCAGCCCTTCACCCCCTGTGCATGCACATTACCGTTAGTAGCGAACCACAGCAAGCTGCCTTTGTTTTAAATGGTCCCCACTCCCCAGCAATTCGGCAAAACCGTTCACACCTATGCCGGATTTGTGCAGAGTTGTCGCGTTATGACGACAAACCGGAAATCTGCTCTGGGCTGCAAGGGCTTCTGGGAAAATGAGTTCAATGCAAGTGAACTGTAGTTTCAACTGGACTACAGCAGCTCTCTCTGCCTGTTGTTCCGGATCGCGACGGTGGCATATTTTTCATTTTTCTTAACAAGCCATGGAACTATTTTCAGGGGGATTTTCATGGATCAAAGGCGCAAATACTTCGGCGTATGCTCCAAAGGTAATTAAACAGGCAGCCTCGGTATATGTCACCTTTAAGCCCTCAAGGTGTTAACATTTTGACACTGATTTCTCTGCCTAGGAGTTCTTTTTTATTGCACCGTTTAGCATCTCACTATTGCTTGTAAAAGATCATACCACCATCAGACAGTACCTCGTTCCCAGGTTGAGATTCCTGAATGATGAGTGAATGTTGGCTGAAGCTCACTGCACAATTAAAAAGTCACAGACATTAGAATTTTGTTCATGAATCAATTTCTATTTTTTTCGCGAGACCTTTCAAGTGCTGCTTGTACTATAAAATGCAAGGATGACGCAAAATAACAGGGCAGTGAAATTGAGTGTTGGATTGCCTACAGTAGCCAACCTACTGTACCTCAATTAGGTTTTTCAAGTGTGTGCCAATTTATTATGGTACTGTACTGTACTGAAATTAAAACAAAATGGCAAAAACAAAACACAATGGCTCCCTCGAAAATCAAACAAATCGTTTCATATATGCTTCGGCAGAACAAGTATGAGTCATATAGTCAATGAGCTAAAAATGTCAGACCAACTGGCATGGTCCTTTAAATCAGGATATGCTTGGAAAGTTTTGGACAATGATTCTCATTGGTGAGAAACGACAGTATGCCTTATCAGGGGGGTGGCAAGGTGTGTGTGTGTGTGTGTGTGTGTGTGTGTGTGTGTGTGTGTGTGTGTGTGTGTGTGTGTGTGTGTGTGTGTGCATGTTTTTGGGGGGGCTGTTGCGTGTCTACTTGCCACCGCTACAGCAATCTTTCTCACAACCCACCAAGTCTCATCAACTTTCCAGCCTCTCTCGCCGTCACTGTGACGTCAGTGAGGTAGTGCACAGCCGGCCAGAACTACTGTAGCTGTCAGACATGTGTGAGCCTATAGGATTGTATTATACATTTGGAAAAGCACTGTATACAATTGTTTAAATGTTAGTGTTTGAGAAAAAGAGTGAGTGCAGTGAGTGAGTGAGTGAGTGCAGTGAGTGAGTGAGTGAGTGAGTGATAGCCTAAGATTTAGACTCTCGTAAATGTATTTTTCGATTATGACGTCTGCTCAGACGTGATCATTACTCATGGTGTTGACATTTTTGGCCCGCGGACCTATAGGCTATAATCGCTCTTAACATGTACATTCGCAAAATCTAAGGTGCTTACGTTGCTGCCCCACTTCTCAGCTTGGCCTACGTACTGCGTTTGAAAGGCGTAGGAGCGTTGTTTTCAATAAAAAAGGTGTTTTGATCCACTCCGTCTCGGAATCTGGCATCGATCTTGGATTTCACTCCATTGTAAATGTGCAACAGAACATTGGCCGTGCCCCTAGCGGCCAATGTCGGCCAATGTTCTGTTGTTCTCGTAGAGAGAGCAGACGTCAGAATCGAAAAACACATGTAATACTAAATCTTAGGCTAAGTGAGTGAGTGAGTCAGTGAGTGAGTGAGTGAAATGAAGCAATCTCATCTTTCGTATGTGTCGTACTATGCGTCTGCGACTGTCACGTGCGCATGCCAGTGCATCGGTGGTGGGTGTCACCGCGTGCACACCGAGCGCAAGGCCTCAGGAGAGAAACACAGCGATCCGTCAAGAACAAATAAAAAGAAATAAAAAAATACACTGGCAAATGGGCAGGTGGCCAGCCTGGTATATACTGTAAGTCTTTGTAGCACTGCCTGAGAGGTATAAACTGCCACGGCCTTGTCTGCTTTAAACACGAGAGAGGAGGGAGGCATCGACACTATAGGGAGCGACTGACTCAACAAGCAATGCACACGAGACGAACTGGACAGCTCTGCTAGTGTAGCTCACCAGGCGGTCGTTCCTTCGTGTTCGCCAGCTCCCTCTGGCGAGTTGCTATTCTGAGACTCCCCAACAACACTTTGTTCTATGCCCCGCCCCCCCCCTCCCCATCCCCCACCTCTCCCCACACCCCCCCCCCCCCCCCACACACACCGCAACCTCTCTTTGGCGTTAGATAGAATTCTGTAGAAGAGAAGCTTCACGTTAACACACAGGTTTGGAGGAGGAGGGGGCACGCTGTTCAATTGAAGTCACTTATAACAGAAGTGTTGTACCCTGCCCTTTTTTCCCTTCTTTGTAATTATTATTATAGGTATGCCCATATGATGACCACGGATATGGTCTAAAAGTGTGAAAAACTTACTTTTCATTTCACTACAACTTAGTAAAAGTAGAAAGTAGAAATAGGACTCGGAAATAGGCTCAGTCGTCTTCAACAATTTCACATACTTCCATCTCAAGTGTGTGTGTGTGTGTGTGTGTGTGTGTGTGTGTGTGTGTGTATGTGTGTGTGTGTGTGTGTGTGTGTGTGTGTGTGTGTCACTCGCCACACCAGCGGTGTCTCCATATTGCAGTGACATTGCAGTGAAGCATGCTGGTCTCTCAGACTATGGAAGTTGAAAAACCGCTGATGGTGTGATTTCAGCGCTACCCATTTGAACCATTAGGAGCAGTGGACGTCATTAATAATATGCTGCCCGGGGGAGCAGTTATAGGGGTTAAATGTCTAACTATAAGGAATACATCGACACAAACACCGGGGCGAGCCAATGCTTGAACCGGCGACCTTTCCATTTACAGGCGGCCTCTCTACCCACTCAGCCACCCACTTAGTACATAGCGAGTGTCTCATTTTCATTATCACATTTCACATGGTTCAAAATGGTCGTCATGGCTCCTGGCGACGTGTCATGTCATAATAGCATCGACAGGCACCAGGCACTAGTCATCGACCGTCCGTTGACGACCCGCTGTCCACCTGCTGACTGAGTCATCATCCGCATTGACGAGTCATGCTAATGACGCAGGACAGAGAGCCGAGGACATGTTTACAAAGAGCATGGAATTAGAGATGACATTTAGCGCTCCCCTTGCCCATATGTGACTGGTATAGTGACACCATATCCCTCACATTCATTTACATGACAGCATTTCAGCTTCCGATGTCACGGCGGTTTCTGCAGTGCATTTTCAAGCTCTTGAATTTGGATGTATAAAAATGTCCCTGTACTGTACTGTATGGTATGTCTAAATGTGATAAAAGGAACATCATACAGACTATGAATCATAAACACACTAATAATGTGTTTATTATGAACATGTGGCCTGAAACCTCCGTGACCTTGCTCTTCCGTCACAGTCGGAGGCGCACTTCAATAAAGTCCATTCATCTCAGCGATATCACTGAAATGCAGAATTCCTTCCTCGTATTTTCACGGTTCTTTTAAAAAAGGCATCCGGAGCGCAGCGCGAATGCCGCGTTTGAACGGCATGTTCAAAAGACGCCAAAAGCTCTACCACGGACAATTACTGCCCCCGACCCCCTGCACCGCCTCCCTCCACCTCTCCCCATATCGCTCCCATCAGTACAAGGGGCATATACATTGCAAGCATTAGTCACCCCTCTGCCCAGCCGCCCGCAAGCCACACAGTCACGGAGTTAATCACTGACTCAGAGGAGACAAGTGCCTGGCATACAATGCACCCCCCCACCGTCCTACTTCAAAAGGCTGCATCTCAAAGCAGGCCATTCAGAGAGCCCTTTCAATGGGTTGAGGGCTGCATGCGGTTCCACTGGTGGTTAGAGTTGGGAGCGAATGCAGTCAGAGGCAACTTGATAACTTTATAATGGCGGCGTCTGCAATTTTCGCAAGTGCGCCCCCCAGTCAGGCTGTTCTGTGGCCGCAGATGCCCCATCCCCCCCCCCACCCACCCCAATCCCTTCTGCAAAAGGGCTAGAAAAGTCAGTCTAGTTGAAAGGGGGGATCCGGTACAATGCCACGGTTTATTCCTCCCCCAAAATTACACAGTCTGTACCACAAGCCACATTATTAGGATCTGTCAAGGGAGAGAGAGAGAGAGAGAGAGAGACAGAGAGAGAGAGAGAGAGAGGGAGAGGGAGAGGGAGAGGGAGAGAGAGAGAGAGAGAGAGAGAGAGAGTGAATAACAGGGGGTGTATAATAAGGATGAATTACCCCCTTCCCATCCTGTGGCCTAAAAAGTGCAGCAGCACATTAAATCTGGCCCATGTCAATGGCTGCCTGTTATTTGGGTGCACGGATGTGTGCCACGGGCGGGCTTCCCCCGCCGTGACCCACCGCGATCCTTGCCCGGGGAAGCTTGTCACCGACCGATTGTCCCCGTTCTCCCCATGCACCCTCTCTCACGGATCTTCCAGACGCAGTGGGAAATGTGAAGGGTAGTCATTTCCAATGCACAGGTACCTCTTCAGTGTGCGCCTCCTTATACATATATAATATGTATGCACTAGAGTGTGTGTGTGTGTGTGTGTGTGTGTGTGTGTGTGTGTGTGCGCGTGTGTGGGGTGTTTGTGTCTGTCTGGTCTGTCGGTCTGTTTATGTGTTTACGAGCAGCGATGGAGTGTTTGTGTGCACTGTCCCACTGCTTTCGGCTTAAAATAAGAAGACACCTGCTCTGCGTTTCGGAGTCGGCTGTCAAAAACAGGAAAGGAAGCGTGGAAGAAAAATACCCCGGCAGCTCTGAGATATATCTATTCTGGCGCGCCGCTTCCCTCAAGCTGCCGGTAGGAGACTTCAAAATGGCTCCACTCCCCGCCACAGAGTGGGCTCTGCGCTGTCAAAAATGTCTTTGAATGGAAAATATATAGACTGAAAAGTTTCTCTCTCTCTCTCTCTCTCCTCTTCCCCATCTCTCGTCATTTGTACCGGTTCTCTCTCTCTCTCTCTCTCTCTCTCCTGCCCCTCCTCTTTGTCTCTCTGGTTTGCCTGCCCCCCCCCCCGGCGACGCATGTGGAGAGGGCATCTCGTCCTCTCTCCTGCTGAAGCTTTCATTGAACACTGTCCTTGCTCTGAAAAAACTATACCTATCATCCTCTAGCCCACTTTTCCCACTTATTCTCTCTCTCTCTCTGCCCAACAGAGTTCTGTACTTATATGTCTAGGTGAGGTATATCTGTCAGTCAGTCAGAACCGCATTCTTCACTAAAACATGATGTCTGTCTCTCCGGCCTTGTCTGTATAGAGAACAATCCAGGTCCTATAGTGCCTTTTTGTCAGATGCGATTATGATCTGTGTTGTGCAAAGCGGAATCAGGAAAAACAAACCTGGAGTGAAAATGAAATCAGAACGGGTTCAATCCTCGGTGGACATTTGGATGTTGCTATAGACTCAGCAGGGACTTGGGGGATGGCTGTGTGTCTATCATACTGTAAATGTCCACTGTGTGTCTATCATACTGTAAATGTCCACTGTGTCTATCATACTGTAAATGTCCACTGTGTGTCTATCATACTGTAAATGTCCACTGTGAGTACATCCAACAAAGTGGGGAATAGAGCATACAACTGGTGGCACATGAGGCCACCAGTTGTAAAGCTGCTGCCTATAAGCAATAACATGTAAAAAATGTAATGACTTAGTTTTTCTTTTCCCCGTTTTTGGTATTCAGACAGCCAGCAATGAGTAAAACGCTCCCAAAAAGATTTAGTCTCTGTGACACATCTAGGGAACACAATCTGCATTCAAAGATGTTCCAAGAACTACAGTGGCCCTGTCATTGTCATTGGTTGAAAAAAAACCTGGTCGAAACCAATCAGGAAGTAGACAGGCAAAATCGACCAATGACAAAGCTTATAGGAAAATCTTTGAATGCAGATTGTGGCCCCTAGATGTGTAACAGAGACTACATTTTTTGGGAGCGTTTTACCCATTGCTGGCTGTCTGTCCAAAAAAAATCTAAAAATAAAAGGTAAAACTGTTATTTACATACTATTGCTTATAGCTGCGGCCCCGCAGGTTAATATTGGAATACCAATATATTATTGATTTCAGCTGTTACAATTCCAAACATGCAAACATGACCCGCTTTAATTACTTTGGTCTAAATTAGTAGGTTAATGAGTAGTATTAAATTGCTATTGTCTTTTTTTTATGTCGAATGTATTTGTATTTAGTTCATAAAGTTAACATAGGCTATCTATAATTAAAGGCATTTGAAATTGAATACAAATTTAAATACTTTTCAGGATTCCAATTCAAAAATAGCAAAAAAAAAAAAAACCTGCATGGATTTAATTTCAAATATAGCAAAGAATTTCTGATCTACAAGCTCAAAACGTTTTGAGCTTGTAGATTGGCTATTTTTTGCTACGACAATATGCAACGTGGCTTTCTGGAGTGAGTGTGTAACTACAGTGGCCCTCTGGAGTGAGTGTGGAACTACAGTGGCCCTCTGGAGTGAGTGTGGAACTACAGTGGCCCTCTGCTCTGGAGTGAGTGTGGAACTACAGTGGCCCTCTGGAATGAGTGTGGAACTACAGTGGCCCTCTGGAGTGAGTGTGGAACTACAGTGGCCCTCTGCTCTGGAGTGAGTGTGTAACTACAGTGGCCCTCTGGAATGAGTGTGGAACTACAGTGGCCCTCTGGAGTGAGTGTGGAACTACAGTGGCCCTCTGCTCTGGAGTGAGTGTGGAACTACAGTGGCCCTCTGGAATGAGTGTGGAACTACAGTGGCCCTCTGCTCTGGAGTGAGTGTGGAACTACAGTGGCCCTCTGGAATGAGTGTGGAACTACAGTGGCCCTCTGGAATGAGTGTGGAACTACAGTGGCCCTCGGGAGTGAGTGTGGAACTACAGTGGCCCTCTCCAGCTTCAAAGTTGCCCACCTCTGCTATAAAGGATGGAATGAAAACGAGAGGAAAGAATAATAAAAAAAGGTGCTCGACACTGGTCTTGCCAAATGTCATTGCGTGCGTAGCACATCCATCACTTAAAAAAGCTCACCCATTTCTTGCTGGGCGTATTCCAGTAATATTCCATCTGGTGACCAGTGGGCGCTTGAGGCTCCATTCATTTAGAGTTAATCTAATACCTCTTCACATGACAATGTCTGAAAAAGTCCATTCTCCCCCACTGTCTTTTTCCCATTATTTCAGGTGGCTTCATCACCTGTGGCCAGAAGGAACTACCTAATGGCCATTTTCATTTGGTAATTGGTTATCTTGACATTTCGAAGTGGCTCCATAATTTGTTCATCTCTATTGTGAGTGGGTCGTTAATTAGACTCTGTATGTGCTTAGCTCATCATTTCCCCCCCAAAAAAGGGATCCTTGGTCATTTATCGAATTACACAGTTGGCATTCGTTGGGCAGATTCATTAAAAATGACAATTTTTGCTTCTCACGCCGATGGCAAAGTACTCTCCTGCAGGAACAGCCACAGAACCACGTTCATGTCCTAGGATCTAACCACAGGGCTTTTTAAGGCCTTTTTTGCCAGGCCCACCTGGACTATAGAGACCCATCTGGACTACAGACGGATGTAAAAAAAATCACACCCATGTAAAGTGAGGGGCGCTAATATATTCTAACTCATGTCGATTAGGTGATGTAATGGTGATGTAAAACAAACGGTGCCAACAGAAACATGAAACATTAAATTAACAATAAAGAGACAATATGATGTAATGAGGCACATTATGACGTAAATCTTCCCTTCATTGTCAATGGCGTTTACAAAAACATTGAACTGAAGACAAACGTTCACTTCTGGTTAATTTCCGGTTTTGTCCGTTGCTTAGCAACCTAGAACCATTCATACGTTAGGCGAAGAGCGCGATCTATCATAAATTGGCGGTGAAGCATTATTGCCGACGTATGGCTGCAGATGTGTACACTCTAGTCTATCCCCTGTAACTGCAATGATCTGCCTGCACAACAAGCGTTTCACCCACCTTACTTGTAATGTGATGTGACATTGATCGATTGATTCTGATTCTGACTTGATGGACGATCTCAGTCAACGGCAGGGAATGTGTTCAATAACAATTCCATTAATGTGTTTTATAATCTCCACAACAGGATATAATACATACAAATTGAGAGCTATCGGCAGCAACAAGTATTCATGTGATGCCGACATGGGGTGGGGGGGGGGGGGGGGGGGGGGTGGGGAGACAAAACTGTCACAATCAATTATTTGTACAGTATATGAATACATATTGTATCATGTAGATTAGACATGTACTAAGCACTTTATGTTTTTCTCTTTTAACTGCAATGATGAGCCTGCAGCACAACCAAGAATTTCACCATGTTACTTGTTGTGTGATGTGA
>NC_137881.1:20255711-20317586 GCF_963924005.1 Protomyctophum bolini | reverse complement strand
ATGTGGTAATACATAAATTGGCCTCGCTCTGCGCACAATCGTATTATGAAAGCCTTATCGTCCCGTGTTGAACGCACACACATATGGAATACGACGTTGCTGAATATTTTAGCATTGTGGGAGTGTCCATATGTTAATTATTTTCGCTTTGCGCAATTTGCTATTAAGCCCCTTGACCTGCGCATAACGATTAGACGTGGGTCTAGGCACCTCATAAACGCAAAAAGAAGAAAAAGCACTGTTTGATTTTACACTTGAGCGGCTCTGGGACGCTGCTGGAGTGTTGCCAAGTCTGTTTATTATAAGCGGCTTCTTTTTCTGTAAAGTTGCTTGTAAATATTGGTAGTTGTGGTTGCTTTTCTTGTTTCTAAAGGTTTCTCCTAATGTTGTTTAAACCAGTGATCCTCACACAGCACATTCCCATGTCAAGGATCCCCAGATGAATGCATTTGCCCAACTAAGGACGGCTAATACAAAAATGTAATTACATTTTTCCAAGATTACTTTTGAAAATAGCAGATCTACCAGCTCACAATGCATCACATTCATTCATTAAAACTATGAACTCTGACTGCAGGCGGATATTAATGATCATTATAACAATGTGCAAGAAAATATTTAAAAAGATGGAATAACTTTATATTTGTGGACAATCAAAATATGTTTTTTATTTTAATGTGGTGTCATTAAAATTAATCTGGATATGGCAGACTCACTATCTAGAATATAAAAGCATGGCACTTCATTTAAAATAGGTTAGACCCCTGTTATATGCGCTTATTTTGGGATTATTTTTATAGACCTATTTACTTGTTTCTCTGAGACATGGCAACAGCGTCTATTTATTGCGTCTTTTTATTAAAATGTTGAGATTAGAAACGGCCATAATTCTTTCATTTCTCAACCTTAAAAAAAAACAAAAACATATCCATAATCCTTGGGAAGTTTGCTTTCATACGCTGTATCACACTCGATTCAAGTCTTCTTCAATAAAATGCTACGAGCGAAGACCATACCATCACGGGACCATACCGCATCACGGGCATACGCACCAGGCATTCAACTCATTACTCATTTCAAATATAATATAATTATAATTTAAATTAAAATATAATTTTACTGGTGTTTCTCAATAGAAACAACTTATTTTGAGGCATAAAGGTGACAGCATGCATGCAGTGCAATAGGAATAATTAACCCAAATGTGACAAAGTCATATGTCATGTCTTCTATGGTGCCAGCCTGAAGAAATGTAATATAACGATCCCCAAAGTGCGCATTCCGTATGTGACATCAGCTGACTGGTAAAGAAAATAGTACGGACATGTTGATTGGGTAACTCTCAAACACGCCTTAAACACTCCCATGACTAATTCAAGGCCGTTTTGCGCACTCCGCGGGGTGTCGAAAGCGCTTCTTAACATGCTTAAAATTGCAATATGACATACCTCCCGCCCCCAGCTCATATTACTGTAATAGGTAAAACGCACCTTCAAAATCCAGCCCATATAGTCAATGAGCTAAAAATGTCAGACCAACTGGCATGGTCCTTTAAATCAGGATATGCTTGGAAAGTTTTGGACAATGATTCTCATTGTGAGAAACGACAGTATGCCTTATCAGGGGGGTGGCAAGGTGTGTGTGTGTGTGTGTGTGTGTGTGTGTGTGTGTGTGTGTGTGTGTGTGTGTGTGTGTGTGTGTGTGTGTGTGTGTGCGTGCGCATGTTTTTGGGGGGGCTGTTGTTGCGTGTCTACTTGCCACCGCTACAGCATCTTTCTCACGACCCACCAAGTCTCATCACTTTCAGCCTCTCTCGCCGTCACTGTGACGTCAGTGAGGTAGTGCACAGCCGGCCAGAACTACTGTAGCTGTCAGACATGTGTGAGCCTATAGGACTGTATTATACATTTGGAAAGCACTGTATACAATTGTTTAAATGTTAGTGTTTGAGAAAAAGAGTGAGTGCAGTTGAGTGCAGTGAGTGAGTGAGTGAGTGAGTGATAGCCTAAGATTTAGACCTCGTAAATGTATTTTTCGATTATGACGTCTGCTCAGACGTGATCATTACTCATGGTGTTGACATTTTTGGCCCGCGGACCTATAGGCTATAATCGCTCTTAACATGTACATTCGCAAAATCTAAGGTGCTTACGTTGCTGCCCACTTCTCAGCTTGGCCTACGTCCTGCGTTTGAAAGGCGTAGGAGCGTTGTTTTCAATAAAAAAGGGTGTTTTGATCCACTCCGTCTCGGAATTCTGGCATCGATCTTGGATTTCACTCCATTGTAAATGTGCAACAGAACATTGGCCGTGCCCCTAGCGGCCAATGTCGGCCAATGTTCTGTTGTTCTCGTAGAGAGAGCAGACGTCAGAATCGAAAAACACATGTAATACTAAATCTTAGGCTAAGTGAGTGAGTGAGTCAGTGAGTGAGTGAGTGAAATGAAGCAATCTCATCTTTCGTATGTGTCGTATGCGTCTGCGACTGTCACATGCGCATGCCAGTGCATCGGTGGTGGTGTCACCGCGTGCACACCGAGCGCAAGAGCCTCAGGAGAGAAACACAGCGATCCGTCAAGAAACAAATAAAAAGAAATAAAAAATACACTGGCAAATGGGCAGGTGGCCAGCCTGGTATATACTGTAAGTCTTTGTAGCACTGCCTGGAGAGGTATAAACTGCCACGGCCTTGTCTGCTTTAAACACGAGAGAGGAGGGAGGCATCGACACTATAGGGAGCGCCTGACTCAACAAGCAATGCACACGAGACGAACTGGACAGCTCTGCTAGTGTAGCTCACCAGGCGGTCGTTCCTTCGTGTTCGCCAACTCCCTCTGGCGAGTTGCTATTCTGAGACTCCCCAACAACACTTGTTCTATGCCCCGCCCCCCCCCCTCCCCATCCCCCCCCCCCCTCCCCCCCCCCCTCCCCCCCCCCCCCCCCCCCCCCCCCCCCCACACCGCAACCTCTCTTTGCGTTAGATAGAATCTGTAGAAGAGAAGCTTCACGTTAACACCACAGGTTTGGAGGAGGAGGGGGGGGGGGGGGGGGGCACGCTGTTCAATTCAAGTCACTTATGACAGAAGTGTTGTACCCTGCCTTTTTTTCCCTTCTTTGTAATTATTATTATAGGTATGCCCATATGATGACCACGGATATGGTCTAAAAGTGTGAAAAACGTACTTTTCATTCACTACAACTTAGTAAAAGTAGAAGTAGAAATAGGACTCGGAAATAGGCTCAGTCGTCTTCAACAATTTCACATACTTCCATCTCAAGTGTGTGTGTGTGTGTGTGTATGTGTGTGTGTATGTGTGTGTGTGTGTGTGTGTGTCACTCGCCACACCAGCGGTGTCTCCATATTGCAGTGACATTGCAGTGAAGCATGCTGTCTCTCAGACTATGGAAGTTGAAAAACCGCTGATGGGTGTGATTTCAGCGCTACCCATTTGAACCATTAGGAGCAGTGGACGTCATTAATAATATGCTGCCCGGGGGAGCAGTTAAAGGGTTAAATGTCTAACTATAAGGAATACATCGACACAAAACACTGGGGCGAGCCAATGCTTGAACCGGCGGACCTTTCCATTTACCAGGCGGCCTCTCTACCCACTCAGCCACCCACTTAGTACATAGCGAGTGTCTCATTTTCATTATCACATTTCACATGGTTCAAAATGTCGTCATGGCTCCTGGCGACGTGTCATGTCATAATAGCATCGACAGGCACCAGGCACTAGTCATCGACCGTCCGTTGACGACCCGCTGTCCACCTGCTGACTGAGTCATCATCCGCATTGACGAGTCATGCTAATGACGCAGGACAGAGAGCCGAGGACATGTTTACAAGAGATGACATTTAGCGCTCCCCTTGCCCATATGTGACTGGTATAGTGACACCATATCCCTCACATTCATTTACATGACAGCATTTCAGCTTCCGATGTCACGGCGGTTTCTGCAGTGCATTTTCAAGCTCTTGAATTTGGATGTATAAAAATGTCCCTGTACTGTACTGTACTGTATGGTATGTCTAAATGTGATAAAAGGAACATCATACAGACTATGAATCATAAACACACTAATAATGTGTTTATTATGAACATGTGGCCTGAAACCTCCGTGACCTTGCTCTTCCGTCACAGTCGGAGGCGCACTTCAATAAAGTCCATTCATCTCAGCGATATCACTGAAATGCAGAATTCCTTCCTCGTATTTTCACGGTTCTTTTAAAAAAGGCATCCGGAGCGCAGCGCGAATGCTGCATGTTCAAAAGACGCCAAAAGCTCTACCACGGACAATTACTGCCCCCGACCCCCTGCACCGCCTCCCTCCACCTCTCCCCATATCGCTCCCATCAGTACAAGGGCATATACATTGCAAGCATTAGTCACCCCTCTGCCCAGCCGCTCCGCAAGCCACACAGTCACGGAGTTAATCACTGACTCAGAGGAGACAAGTGCCTGGCATACAATGCACCCCCCCACCGTCCTACTTCAAAAGGCTGCATCTCAAAGCAGGCCATTCAGAGAGCCCTTTCAATGGGTTGAGGGCTGCATGCGGTTCCACTGGTGGTTAGAGTTGGGAGCGAATGCAGTCAGAGGCAACTTGATAACTTTATAATGGCGGCGTCTGCAATTTTCGCAAGTGCGGCCCCCCAGTCAGGCTGTTCTCTGGCCACAGATGCCCCATCCTCCCCCCCACACACACCCCAATCCCTTCTGCAAAAGGGCTAGAAAAGTCAGTCTAGTTGAAAGGGGGGATCCGGTACAATGCCACGGTTAATTCCTCCCCCAAAATTACACAGTCTGTACCACAAGCCACATTATTAGGATCTGTCAAGGGAGAGAGAGAGAGAGAGAGAGAGAGACAGAGAGAGAGAGAGAGAGAGAGAGGGAGAGGGAGAGGGAGAGAGAGAGAGAGAGAGAGTGAATAACAGGGGGTGTATAATAAGGATGAATTACACCTCTTCCCATCCTGTGGCCTAAAAAGTGCAGCAGCACATTAAATCTGGCCCGTGTCAATGGCTGCCTGTTATTTGGGTGCACGGATGTGTGCCACGGGCGGGCTTCCCCGCCAGTGACCCACCGCGATCCTTGCCCGGGGAAGCTTGTCACCGACGATTGTCCCCGTTCTCCCCATGCACCCTCTCTCACGGATCTTCCAGACGCAGTGGGAAATGTGAAGGGTAGTATTCCAATGCACAGGTACCTCTTCAGTGTGCGCCTCCTTATACATATATAATATGTATGCACTAGAGTGTGTGTGTGTGTGATGTGTGTGTGGTGTGCGTGTGTGTGTGTGTGGTGTTGTGTGTGTGTGTGTGTGTGCGCGTGTGGGGTGTTTTGTGTCTGTCTGGTCTGTCGGTCTGTTTATGTGTTTACGAGCAGCGATGGAGTGTTTGTGTGCACTGTCCCACTGCTTTCGGCTTAAAATAAGAAGACACCTGCTCTGCGTTTCGGAGTCGGCTGGTCAAAAACAGAAAGGAAGCGTGGAAGAAAAATACCCCGGCAGCTCTGAGATATATCTATTCTGGCGCCGCCGCTTCCCTCAAGCTGCCGGTAGGAGACTTCAAAATGGCTCCACTCCCCGCCACAGAGTGGGCTCTGCGCTGTCAAAAATGTCTTTGAATGGAAAATATATAGACTGAAAAGTTTCTCTCTCTCTCTCTCTCTCCTCTTCCCCATCTCTCGTCATTTGTACCGGTTCTCTCTCTCTCTCTCTCTCTCTCTCTCTCTCTCTCTCTCTCTCTCTCTCCTGCCCCTCCTCTTTGTCTCTCTGGTTTGCCTGCCCCCCCCCCGGCGACGCATGTGGAGAGGGCATCTCGTCCTCTCTCCTGCTGAAGCTTTCATTGAACACTGTCCTTGCTCTGAAAAAACTATACCTATCATCCTCTAGTCCACTTTTCCCACTTATTCTCTCTCTCTCTGCCCAACAGAGTTCTGTACTTATATGTCTAGGTGAGGTATATCTGTCAGTCAGTCAGAACCGCATTTCTTCACTAAACATGATGTCTGTCTCTCCGGCCTTGTCTGTATAGAGATCAATCCAGGTCCTATAGTGCCTTTTTGTCAGATGCGATTATGATCTGTGTTGTGCAAAGCGAATCAGGAAAAACAAACCTGGAGTGAAAATGAAATCAGAACGGGTTCAATCCTCGGTGGACATTTGGATGTTGCTATAGACTCAGCAGGGACTTGGGGGATGGCTGTGTGTCTATCATACTGTACATGTCCACTGTGTGTCTATCATACTGTAAATGTCCACTGTGTGTCTATCATACTGTAAATGTCCACTGTGAGTACATCCAACAAAGTGGGGAATAGAGCATACAACTGGTGGCACATGAGGCCACCAGTTGTAAAGCTGCTGCCTATAAGCAATAAAATGTAAAAAATGTAATGACTTAGTTTTTTTCCCCCGTTTTTGGTATTCAGACAGCCAGCAATGAGTAAAACGCTCCCAAAAAGATTTAGTCTCTGTGACACATCTAGGGAACACAATCTGCATTCAAAGATGTTCCTAGAACTACAGTGGCCCTGTCATTGTCATTGGTTGAAAAAAAAACCTGGTCGAAATGAGTAACCAATCATGAAGTAGACAGGCAAAATCGACCAATAAAAGCTTATAGGAAAATCTTTGAATGCAGATTGTGGCCCCTAGATGTGTAACAGAGACTACATTTTTTGGGAGCGTTTTACCCATTGCTGGCTGTCTGTCCAAAAAAAATCTAAAAATAAAAGGTAAAACTGTTATTTACATATTATTGCTTATAGCTGCGGCCCCGCAGGTTAATATTGGAATACCAATATATTATTGATTTCAGCTGTTACAATTCCAAACATGAAAACATGACCCGCTTTAATTACTTTGGTCTAAATTAGTAGGTTAATGAGTATAGTATTAAATTGCTATTGTCTTTTTTTTATGTCGAATGTATTTGTATTTAGTTCATAAAGTTAACATAGGCTATCTATAATTAAAGGCATTTGAAATTGAATAAAAATTTAAATACTTTTCAGGACTCCAATTCAAAAATAGCAAAAAAAAAAAAAAAAACCTGCATGGATTTAATTTCAAATATAGCAAAGAATTGCTGATCTACAAGCTCAAAACGTTTTGAGCTTGTAGATTGGCTATTTTTTTGCTACGACAATATGCAACGTGGCTTTCTGGAGTGAGTGTGTAACTACAGTGGCCCTCTGGAGTGAGTGTGGAACTACAGTGGACCTCTGGAGTGAGTGTGGAACTACAGTGGCCCTCTGGAGTGAATGTGTAACTACAGTGGCCCTCTGGAGTGAGTGTGGAACTACAGTGGCCCTCTGGAGTGAGTGTGAGTGGCCCTCTGCTCTGGAGTGAGTGTGGAACTACAGTGGCCCTCGGGAGTGAGTGTGTAACTACAGTGGCCCTCTGGAGTGAGTGTGGAACTACAGTGGCCCTCTGGAGTGAGTGTGGAACTACAGTGGCCCTCTCCAGCTTCAAAGTTGCCCACCCCTGGAATAAAGGATGGAATGAAAACGAGAGGAAAGAATAATAAAAAAAGGTGCTCGACACTGGTCTTGCCAAATGTCATTGCGTGCGTAGCACATCCATCACTTAAAAAAGCTCACCCATTTCTTGCTGGGCGTATTCCAGTAATATTCCATCTGGTGACCAGTGGGCGCTTGAGGCTCCATTCATTTAGAGTTAATCTAATACCTCTTCACATGACAATGTCTGAAAAAGTCCATTCTCCCCCACTGTCTTTTTCCCATTATTTCAGGTGGCTTCATCACCTGTGGCCAGAAGGAACTACCTAATGGCCATTTTCATTTGGTAATTGGTTATCTTGACATTTCGAAGTGGCTCCATAATTTGTTCATCTCTATTGTGAGTGGGTCGTTAATTAGACTCTGTATGTGCTTAGCTCATCATTTCCCCCCCAAAAAAGGGATCCTTGGTCATTTATCGAATTACACAGTTGGCATTCGTTGGGCAGATTCATTAAAAATTACAATTTTTGCTTCTCACGCCGATGGCAAAGTACTCTCCTGCAGGAACAGCCACAGAACCACGTTCATGTCCTAGGATCTAACCACCCAAGGGCTTTTTAAGGCCTTTTTTGCCAGGCCCACCTGGACTATAGAGACCCATCTGGACTACAGACGGATGTAAAAAAAATCACACCCATGTAAAGTGAGGGGCGCTAATATATTCTAACTCATGTCGATTAGGTGATGTAATGGTGATGTAAAACAAACGGTGCCAACAGAAACATGAAACATTAAATTAACAATAAAGAGACAATATGATGTAATGAGGCACATTATGACGTAAATCTTCCCTTCATTGTCAATGGCGTTTACAAAAACATTGAACTGAAGACAAACGTTCACTTCTGGTTAATTTCCGGTTTTGTCCGTTGCTTAGCAACCTAGAACCATTCATACGTTAGGTGATGAGCGCGATCTATCATAAATTGGCGGTGAAGCATTATTGCCGACGTATGGCTGCAGATGTGTACACTCTAGTCTATCCCCTGTAACGGCAATGATCTGCCTGCACAACCAAGCGTTTCACCCACCTTACTTGTAATGTGATGTGACATTGATCGATTGATTCTGATTCTGACTTGATGGACGATCTCAGTCAACGGCAGGGAATGTGTTCAATAACAATTTCCATTAATGCGTTTTATAATCTCCACAACAGGATATAATACATACAAATTGAGAGCTATCGGCAGCAACAAGTATTCATGTGATGCCGACATGGGGTGGGGGCGGGGGGGGTGGGGAGACAAAACTGTCCCATCACAGACAAAATGTCCAGCTGTGATTAAAAAGTATTTATTGGACCAACATGGCCACAGCATTCATCAGGGTCTCAGCAACATTATTGCGTATACCGGTAGTTTAGTTTGTGAATCGATACCCTTCCCATGCAGGAAGTGATACATGTGATTAAATCTAGGCCTACAGTTGATTTAGTCGGCTAAAATGTATATTTTGGCTTGCCTTGATGCCGTCGTAATGACAAGATAGTACACTTGCTGAAATTGGCCGATACAAGCTCACTGTGAGCATGTAGATCGGATATTTTCAGCATGCAACCAAGTGTAAACTGACTTATACTGGATCTCTTGTCTACTAGTCACTTCTTAACATTTTTGTTTAGTCAATACTAGACCCATGGCAGTTGAGTTGACTCCAGAGAGAGGAGTCTCTACAGATGAACGATCTGCCTCAGACCCACAGTGCTCATCTCAGTAATAATTCATCATGTATCCTCAGAAATGGAAATTATTGATTTTCAATGAATAACACCCCAAACACCATTACACAGCCCAGCCCAGCCCCCCGAAAATAAAAAAATAAAAAAACAGTATGCAGGCCAGGTGTCACAGCGTATCTGAAGGAGGCGGGGATGAGCGTGGGGAGGGGACGATTTCCGCCAATTTTTAGCCTATTCTGGCTTATTTGTACAGTATATGCATACATATTGTATCATGTAGATTAGACATGTACTAAGCACTTTATGTTTTTCTCTTTTAACTGCAATGATGAGCCTGCAGCACAACCAAGAATTTCACCCATGTTACTTGTTGTGTGATGTGACAATAAAGACTGATTCGGATTGTATTCCCGGCCAAAATTCCCAGATAGGCATGCTTTGGCTAGGCAAAAATGGCACAGTCGCCGTTCAATCAATCTTAAATGGGCCAATAGGCTTTCATATATAGCTTTCAGTTTCAACAGAGTTGTTGCTCACATCCAAGTAAAAAAAAAAAAACAATCAGTCGGGTGGTCAAAAGTGTGTGGGGGGGATGAAATGACCTATCTGTGAGAGTGGGGGTGTTGCGACGTACTCACTGTGAATGGTGGTGACGCGCCGCCTGCCAGTACTGCATGTTCTTCACGACCACTAACCAGAACACTGCATCCACGCCGAGCCTGACAGAGAAAACAGAGGCATTTAGTCTGCAGAATATACGTGAAATTATCGCCACCTAATTACAAGATATAGGTCTTCCAATTCCTCGCACTCGGGATATAGGCGAGGCCCTTGGCGGGCGGCCCTGACAGATGATGTGGACGCATCGCTGCCGTGTTCACATTCAAGCGGCGGCTCCATGGAAAGCCTTTGTTTGGCGGCCGTAGAAGCGCAGGATGCACTATAGTGACTTATCTGGATTAACGCGATCGTCGGGATCGATCAGGGGATTATCTCAGAGAAACATTAGAGTGCGGGGCAGGCAGCGCCGCCTCGCAGATGACTGGTTCTTCATACACTTTGCCACGCCTCCAGGATGATTACCACGGTTGTTAATTCTGCTTCGCAGAGCCGCATTAATCTCAAGGCCCTCACTCCCATGCACCTCCTCCTCCCGCTGAAACAAAGTGCACCCCCTTTTGAGGACCGGGAGGGAGAGAGAGGGCTTGACACAATACATTTACAGTAGGAGAAACGTTATTTGAAGTATAAACCTGTGCTTCACAATTACATAATCTAACAACAATTTGAAGCCTTGCAGAGATGACAGAAGGATTAAAGTGCATTACTGTTGTTGGCGTAACGATTGTCAGAACCATGACAACCAGTATTTAATACTTAACAGTAAATAGAAAAAAAACTAACTAAACAGATCATTGAAAGAAATCACAAAACAGTTCCCCCCTCCTATGAGTTTAAGCTGACATCAACCATGAAGAGTCTGTGTCTGTGTGTATGTGTCTATGTGTGTGTGTGTGTGTGTGTGTGTGTGTGTGTGTGTGTGTGTGTGTGTGTGTGTACATGTGTGCGTGCATGCACCCACCCTCCGTCAGGTCAAGCAGTGTCTCGCTTTCTATCTCACATAATCACTCATCTTGTCTGCGGCAATTGCAAACCCCCCCCGCCATCCACCTCCCTTATCTGCCCCCCCACCCCCACATACACGCCCCCCCCCCACCCTGCCCCTGGCGTGGTCTTCGATACATCCCGCTGGCCTCCCAAGTCCAGTAGAGGCCCAGGGGTGCAATCTGTTGTCTACCGCTATTGATCAGACACACTAGGTTTTTGATTAGCACGCTCAAGCAAGATAACGGTGGCTTCCTTCACTGCATGATTGTACTCCACCGTGAGTCCACCCACCCACCGCCTGGTTCCCCTTATTGGTCTCAGGGCACATCACTTCATTGGAGTCAGTGATTGGGGTGTCCTCCAATGCCCCTCATCCCCCCCCCCCCCCCTCCCCCTCCCCTACATGCATCCACCTCCACACCTGCGGTGGGTAAAGAGTCTGATGGTTTCTTGCCTGTAAAGTTTTTACACAGCGGTTTTCACACACCACTTGAACAGGTCGTCAGACATGGCGAGGCGGGGCTGCAGGGCAGAGATCTGTGTAAGATAGACACACGGCAGCAGCTCTTATACAAACAAGTGCGAGACATTTTTATCTATATGGGCGTATGCGAATGCATGCACTCGTGTAATGCTTCTCTTAAAACCGTCGCTGGAAACGCTTCTCGGATTCATGCAGGCACACCGAGTTTTATCACGGACTGGAGCTCACAAGATCTTCTTTCTGCGGGGCAGTGCGGGGATGGGGAAAAGTCCCCAAACAAAGGATTGAGCACAGAGCTGGAGATCCGAATTTGATATGTAAGTTCTATCAAATGGAAGGGCCAGCTTTTTTTCCCCTCTTTCTCTCTCATTTGGGGAAGAGAGAAGGAAACAAGAGGAGCCCTTCCGTCGGTCATGTATAGGCTGACATTGCCGCCAAAGAGTCGACCGCCCCGCGGCCTATTCATCGACCAGCCAATTAGGTCTTGGCTGTTAAGGTTTAATACCTACAGTTAAGGCTGCCATTGTGTGGCCACCTAATGTTATTTCAGCCTTTCACTCACTTTGGGACCTCATTAAATCCAAACGAATACGGGGCCTATTCACACCGAGACTCCAGTTAAAAGCCTTAACGCTTCTATACCTCTACGCGCCCTCAAGTCACGATCCATCACACAAGTCACCTTTAGGAGAACAAAATAAAAAAAGTAAATCAGGCTTGTGGGTTTTCTTCTTTTTTCCCTCTTTTCCTTTCCTTGCATTTCACCTCACAGTTCAGAATTCAGTTCCGCAGTCACGCTCTTAACGGGGTCAGGGCAATCCTTACCGTTTCAACGTTTCTGCAACTTAAACTACCGCCGCGTCTCGCCACGTGAGATCCTCATGTTTCTCTCCCCGGTTCCTCTGGCCCTCTCGTCTCTGCGCGGAGGGGAATTTGGCATTCCATTTGTACTGCACACATGAGAGGCTTCCGCAAAACACACCGGTATCTCTCTGTGTTTCCGACGTGATATCTCCGGGCTCTCGTTCCGGAACAGGTCATTATAAACAGTGCCCCTATTGAGCGATGGGGGTGGGGGGGATGACTTCTAAAAAAAATCAAACAAGGCGGGGGATTCACACCACGGAATCCCTTGTAACTGAGTACAGTCATGTACTCGAGTACTGTACTTAAGGTATTTTAACTTTACTGGAGTATACATATTTTTTATATTTTCTATACTTTTACTTCTACTTCTACAATATACAAGCTTGTAGATCTGAGATTTTCATACATTTTTGTATGAAAAATGGTACTTTAAATTATTTTTTAAAGTTATTTTTTCTTTTAAAGAGAGAGTCAACCATGTGCTCGATGGAGGTGCAATAAAAGTAAAAATAAAGTGGACTGGTGCTACAAAGATCCGTGGGACTGGAATACTAGAAAAAGCGATCCGAGCCCTCAAAAAGGTTAAACATCTTAAAGTCTTGAATCTTAAATCTTAAAAATCAAGGTACTTTATTTTGAAAAGTTAAAAACAGCCAACATGTTCCGACTCAAAGGAGTCTTCATACCTGCCCTGATAGAGAGAGAGAGAGAGAGAGAGAGAGAGAGAGAGAGAGAGAGAGAGAGAGAGAGAGAGAGAGAGAGAGAGAGAGATGATGATACAAGATAGGAAGAAGAGAGGCGATGACCCCAAGGGGAGCAGGGGGAGGTAAAGAGAAACAAACAGAGAGAGAGAGAGAGAGAGAGAGAGAGAGAGAGTCCCCAGAGGGAGAGTCTTGGTGTCTCAGTCCACTGGTCCTTCTAATGTGTGACGCTCAGGAGATTGACAGGCTGTGTAAAACTCATCCCCACAGGAGAGAACAACAACAACTAAAAAAACACAAAACAACATGAGGCAGACATATGAACAACAAGGCAACTGAAGCACGCACTGGTAGGAGGATAGTGGCAGGCAGGCAGGCAGGCAGAGACACACGCACACACCTGTGACCCCAGTTCGTCAGTATAGTCACCAACATACATTTTTCGACCTCTGGCCGCTCTAGTCGAGCCATTATGTGCCTTGCTCAAGGTGATGTTAACGAGCACGGTCACGTCTGGCTTGCAGGGATTTTGTCTTCCCGTCACGGCCACCACGCTCGCGATTGCACGATCTAACAAAACATCACCGTGCGGAGTGTTAATTAATTTAGACCCGAGGACGCATCCGTGTCACCTCATGGCTTTTAACCGCTTTTAACCATTATTTTAAACTTTAAGCTATTGAAAAATGTATTATTTTTATCGTGAAAATGTGGTCTTTGGATATATATTCTTTCACATTTAGTGAATGTTTTTAACTCAGATAGTTGCATCTGGTGGGTCCCTGGAATAACATATTTTCAGATGGGGGGGGGGGTCCGTGGCCGAATACAGATAACCCCTGTGAAATAGTTGGAAAACCACTGATATAGAAACTAGCTAGGATTTAGAATACATTTGTAGAATCTGGTCTCAGTCCTAAATGGGTTAATTCAACTCGGGGAGTTTACAGATGGGCCCCCGGCGCGTGTCCCTCCCCCCTCCCCCGCCTCCCCCTAACGTGAGATATCATTCATTAGCCTCAATCACTCTGTTGACTCGCCGGCCCTGTTCTCAAACACAAACGGGCAGACGTGTGTTTGTCTCCATCCACAGGAAGAGATCTTCCTTCTCCCGTGCGCGCACACGCGTGCGCTCGTTCAAACACAAAACAGACACGAGGGAGGCGGCGAGGTCCTCCGCTGTGTCCTCTTATCTCTTCCGCGGAGAGTCGGAAGCGAGAACAGAGAGAAGGCAAGATAAAGGCCGGCTATTTTCTTATTTATTTTTTGGTGGGCCATGCGTTTCGCTGCATATCTCCACACGGTGACATGCCTCGCATGATGTACTGTATAGCGTCCAGCCCAGCCCCCCAGAGGTGGAAAAGTAACTAATTACATTTACTCAAGTATACTATGTACTTGAGCACAATTTTGAGGCACTTTTACTTCACTTCAGTATTTCCAATACTCCACCACTATACATCTCAGACTCAGAAGCATAAATAAATACAATTTGATTGACTGACTGACTTACAATTGATTGATTGGAATATTGTACTTTTACTCCCCGGGCCCTACAATTATTTGAAAAATTTAGTTAGTACAGTATATATATTACACACGCACCAACAGATGCAGGAAAAGTCATTCAAGCTTGAGAAAGCAGCTGCTTCGCTTGGGCTCAAAACCAACGCATCAAAAACAAAAGTAATGAGAATCAACAATAAAAACAACTCCCCAATAACGATGGACCAAAATCAACTAGAAGAGGTAGACAGCTTTACCTATTTAGAAAGCATAATTGCTGTGGACGGAGGAACGGAGGAGGATGTCAGTGCCAGAATCGGAAAAGCAAGGATCACATTCAACATCTTAAATACAATCTGGAAAGCAAAAAACATATCACACAAGATCAAACTGCAAATCTTCAACTCAAACGTCAAATCCACCCTACTATAGAGCGTCGCAGTCCCTCCCCCTTTCAGAACGACGAGTGGCCCAGGAAATGAAATGCAATGCATTTCTCCCATAGGATTTTCTTTAAGTATTTATTTAAAGACGGTTACGCCGCGCACAAAGCCAACTTGTATCGTGACAAATCATGACAATGAACACAATATTTTGGGCCGATCAAATCATTAGAAAGAAGAAAATAAAGGCAGGAGACAACACTATTTGTTTTGTTTTTCTTCTTATAAATTATTTGATCAGCCCAAAACATTGTGTTCATTGTCATGATTTGTCACGATCCGAGTTGGCTTTGTCCGCAGCATAACAGTCTTTAAATAAATACTTAAAGAAAATCCTATGGGAGAAATGCATTGAATTTCATTTCCTGGGCCACTCGTCGTTCTGAAAGGGGGAGGGACTGCAACGCTCTATACAGTTCTGAAACCTGGAAGATAACTGCCGACATAGCCTACTCAACAAAATACAGACATTCTTCGACCGCTGCCTCCTAGGAGTCTACTGGCCCAACACAATCTCCAACACCAACCTGTGGGACCACACTGCGTAGACACAACAGATCAATCACAAAACATGCATTAACATGGAACCCAAGGCAAGAGGAAGAGAGGAAGGCCTAGAGCCATCTGGAGAAGAACCACAGAAAAGGAGATGAAGGCGCAAGGGCTGTCATGGCAACAACTGGAGCGGAGGGCACAAGACCGAAGGGGATGGAGGAGACTCATCAATGGCCTAAGTATGTTCCTCAAGGAATTTAAAGGCATAAGTAAGTAAGTCATATATTATTATTATAAAACATACATTAGGGGAATTCCACTCATTTTCAACATTTTACTATGAAGCACTGAGAAAACTGTTGCGCCTTTCTTCGTCCTTTTTTTTCCAAACTTGACTACGGTAGCAGTGGTCTCAAAAACACTTTGAGCACAGAGCACTTTATGAGCATGATAAAATAAAAGAGAAAAAATATTTTCTTAAGTCTCAGTCTAAGGAGTTTTACTTCTAGTTTCTATACGGTGAGCGAGTCTTTTTCTTTGACATTTTACTATGTCATTATTATACCTTACTGTTCTGACATTCCATGTTGATCCTCCCCACCCGGCCATACCTGGTCCCTCATCAAACCCTGTAACACTCAAGACACTGCCCCCACTGCTATACCCATAGATCTCCATATATGGAGCTGACATTCCATATTGATCTGACCTCATCAAACCATGTACATGTAGTCCAATGGTGCTCAAATAAATATGGACTTGATGTTGCCGTTTACCCATATTGTACACACAAGAGTACAATATTCCATAGTCCATTTATGGCCAGTACAGAATTCATTCCATATGTTGATCTGACCTCATCAAACCCTGTACACTCAAGACATGCTCCATATATGGCCAGTACAGAATTCATTCCATATGTTGATCTGACCCCCCATGCCAAAGCGCCAGCACTCGCCCAGCAGTCTGCCATCACCCAGACTGATGCATGCACGCGACAGGTCACTTCTCGCCCTCAGAGGGTCTTACTGGTTAACATAAAACTCTCAATGCTGTGTAGCAGGACATAATACGCAGACAGCAGGAATACATTGTAACATTGATTATAATCTGCCAAGGGAACACTGATCACAGGGAGGTTTAAATACACAGACTATTACTAGTAGTGACACAGGTGCAACATAACTACAATCAACACCTGATTGGCTGAGACTGAACTTGACACAGGTGATTTCCGGCTCTGACCACTACGTCTCGCGGCTTCAACGTTAGCCAGCCTTTCTGGGGGCGTGGACAAGACAGGTACTGTAGCAACAAATAGAGTAGGCAGGAAACACCAGGAAGATAACTGCACAATAAAAGTACACAGTTCATGACAGTGGCAGCAAAATGAGTACTTTTACTTTTGGTACTGTAAGTACATTTTGATGCCAATTATTTTTGTACATTTATAGTACATTATATATTACTAGACTTTTACCAGAGTGTTTCTACATTGTAGTACAACGTATACAACAGCTGGACCCTGAAACCAACCCAGCAGAATCAAGTCAGACGGGTGCTATGTTGCGTGCAGTACTGAACATCAGCAAGAGTGCACATGTTACCAACAAGAATCTACTGTATGATGGTGAGGGAGGGAATAGCAGCCGTGACTAACGCCAGAGTTAGTGTCGAAGTGTCCTTGAGCAAGACTCTGAAACCATAATTGCTCCCGATGAGCAGGTTGGTGCATGCGGTTTCAGCTGCAATCGGTGTGTGTGTGTGTGTGTGTGTATGTGTGTCGTGTCGTGTCGTGTCGTGTCGTGTCGTGTCGGTGTGTGTGTGTGTGTGTGTGTGTGTGTGTGTAGTGTGTGTGTATGCGTGCGTGCGTGCCATGTAGTGTGTGACACGTGTGCGCATGTGTGTGAATGGAATGCACAATCTATGTAAAGCGCCTTGGATAAAGGCGCTATATAAATGCACCATTTACATGCCCCCCCCCCACCCCCCGCCAGCATTTCATCTCAAAATTCAGGTCAAAATGTCCTACCCCTCACACATATTGACACTTGTTTTCTTTCTGCAACCATACATTTCATTAATCATTTAAAAACTGGCCTCACTATTTTGGGCATGTCCTTTCAAAAATAGCAAAAAATAGCCGATTTACAAGCTCACAACGCATCACATTGCAGTGTGCCTTTGAACTTGTAGATCGGCTGTTTTTGCTATTTGTGTGTCACAGCCACCTTCTGCGTTAGGAAATTATGTCCTCACGCACGCATGCACACACGCACACACACAAACACATGTGCAAACACACTTACTGTAAGCACACATTTATGTGCACGCACACAAAGTAAACAGACATGTGCATTCTTGCATTCACACAATGCCTTGATAATAGTCTATATGCGTTCACAAACACAATATCTCATAAGCAGAGAATTGTATGGCCTGGCTATGCAGGATGTTTACGAGAGAGATTACTCTTCCCCTTTCATACTTGGATAACTTTGATAACTTTGCCGTCATGTTTGCAAAAGATTTTAAGCAGATTTTAAGAGTCACGCGGTAAGACAAAGCTTTAATTAAATGGGAATTCCACAAAAAAAACACTTCCAGGCTGTCAAGAATGTCTTTTATCCCTTATTTCCTGAGCTTTCACATTTGAGATAAACTCAGCTCAGTGACATTTTAAGAATTGCATATGGCGGGAACAGAATGGGCTGTCACACATTTTACTCTTTATTTGAATATATCATTAAGTCAGGCTAATTTATTTATTTTCACCAAGCAATGGGAGCTTAAGGTGTCAGCCAGGGATGGCGCTACTGTGTTCGCACTAAGCTTATTCTGATCAAAAGAGATATGGACTGCCAAATACAGCTCAACCCCACCGTGGTGGGGGTATATGGTTGCTCCTGGTTTTGTTTCTTTAAACTTTTACAATTAAAACTAATCTAAGAACATGGAAGAAGTTAAAAGTAAATTCAAATTGGTGAATTAAACAATTCATCAGGATGTTCTTTTTATTAACTTAATGAATTGCCTTCGGATGGGGAGAGACCCTGATGGATGGCAGAGCAGAACCTCTGCCCCAAATGTTCAGGCCTACAGTTATAGCACCACCAAGAGGCCCGGATTTTGTAAAACATTTTTTTGACAGTACGACTACATATTTTGTCCAAACATTATGCAAACGAAACAAAGTTTGCAGGTGTGGCCTGTTTTGAACAAAATGCCTCAAATCATGAACGTAGCGTCCAATTGCTGTGAAACTTTGCACACCCACTATGTTGAGGAACAAATGCCACCCTTTTAATTCTTTGGATGCCTGGTATAGTGGTAGCATAAGCACACCTAACCTGTGCCATCCGTCTACGCTCCTCTGTTTCATTTCCGGGTTATCAGTGAGGTGGGGGGGCTGTTGTTGTGAGAACAGTGATCAGTAACATTAGCTCAGAAACGGTTACATGTCCGGCGCGATGCAATGTCACAAATGATTTACGATCGTTGGGATACACGATGGCACACCATGGACAGCGCTGGAAGCTTTAGAGATACAGGGCTTTGAAAATCATGCTGTTTGACTGTTCACTGCACACGCTCACTCACACATACTGTTCACTGCACACGCTCACTCACACGTACTGTTCACTGCACACGCTCACTCACACATACTGTTCACTGCACACGCTCACTCACACGTACTGTTCACTGCACACGCTCACTCACACGTACTGTTCACTGCACACGCTCACTCACACGTACTGTTCACTGCACACGCTCACTCACACGTACTGTTCACTGCACACGCTCACTCACACGTACTGTTCACTGCACACGCTCACTCACACATACTGTTCACTGCACACGCTCACTCACACGTACTGTTCACTGCACACGCTCACTCACACATACTGTTCACTGCACACGCTCACTCACACATACTGTTCACTGCACACGCTCACTCACATGTACTGTTCACTGCACACGCTCACTCACATGTACTGTTCACTGCACACGCTCACTCACACGTACTGTTCACTGCACACGCTCACTCACACATACTGTTCACTGCACACGCTCACTCACACGTACTGTTCACTGCACACGCTCACTTGCACACGCTCACTCACACGTACTGTTCACTGCACACGCTCACTCACACATACTGTTCACTGCACACGCTCACTCACACGTACTGTTCACTGCACACGCTCACTCACACGTACTAACATCGCACTATGGAATATAAAATATAAAATCTGCAGTAAAGTTGTGAACGCAGCAGTGCACTGTGTGTACAGTTTATATGACTGGGAATAAAATAATGATCCATACTGTTTCTATTCTGGATGGAGCGGTTATGTCTGCCCGCAGACAAGGACCAAGCCCCGCAACTCAGACCATGCTGTGTTTGTTTCCGGGTGGTGCTTCACATTTCATTTCAAATGGACTTCTGGGAATCGCAGTTGTAACAGAGTGCTGTAATGACCAAATAACCACTGGTGTCCCCCAACAAAACTATAAAGATTAAAGTTACACGCATTAACCTGACCTAGCTTGAAAATAGCAGATCTAGTGCCCATGTAACCTTAACTTGAACCAGTCTGTAATAGCCTAAATGGAATATATAACCATTTGTCGGTCCACTCTACAGCCGCCGCAACTGCCGGTAACAGCCGCAGCGATGCCGGGGGGAGAGGCGACATGTGCCGCTCGCTTCCGCGGGAGTGCGTTTGGTCCGACATGCATTGAGTCGTGCTTGCAGTTATGGTAAGGTGTCGGACTGATGCCACCGAGGAACACTACCGACTGCCGCGGCAGATGCCGCTGCCGGAAAATGCACTCGCTCTCTCTCTCAAAAAACCTTACTGACATTCAGTAATTGGGCCTTATGATAAAAAAAAGAACAATATAATGTTGAAATTGATGACCCCTGGTCACAGGTAGTAAACGTATAGTGCACACACATCCATGGCCCATCGGTGCAAGACAAGCTGCAGTATCACTATACAGTAAGGAAGGATCTTTGTCACATCCTGATGTTCAGTATTTCCAGTGTGCAGACCGTACTTCCTTTCATAAAACGTAGCAATGATACCATAAAAAAATATGATTCTAAAATGAACTAGTCTAGAACCCTGTTTTTCAAATAGTCAACATACCATTTGTGTTTATTAGAATACACTCTAAGTGGGAGCCACAAAATCACACGCAGGTGTGATACTAGTCAATTAACACATTTAACACACATAAACAGTGTTTAAACTACCAAAACACTCTCCCTTCACAGTTTTCAGAGATGATTATAGACCTTTATAAACAGGTATGTAAAACACAGGTGTTAATTAAGAAAGCCCTTAAGCTGTCACTTTCAAGACAAGTTTTCCAGACTTGAATCCAAGGGCGTCAACTCCGGGAGTGCCTGAGAGCTTAGGCACCCACTGGCAAAATAATAAGCCAATAATAATAAGTTGCGGGGCGGGTGGGCATATAGGCTACTCTAAGGTGGGCACCCACTGTCGTTAGAGGAACCTTCTGCCCTTGCTTGAATCGTTTATATGAATGCAATATTCCGGCTCGTATAGAATCGGACATGCAACAGACTTGGCAGTTCTCAATAGTTTGGTGAATTTACATTGGACGTGTTGATGACGCTTCTATTGTCGACAAGTGGAGCCTCCCCTCCTCCCGGGTGTTTGGAGAGAGATACAGTAGTTAATCCAGTTCATTTTGCTTTTTATTAGCGTTTGAGTTTGAAATATTGACTGATATCGAACTTCCATGAAATGGCTCAGAAGTGAAGCAAAACACAATTTGCCAATGTATTTAATATTATTTATGTCTACAATTCCGATCTGTCAACTGTGAAGTCCCATATACTGTAGCTCAAAGTCCCTCAAAGTAGCTGATTCACTACGGAGAATTGTTCTTGTTTAAAAAAAAGAAAATACACTAAAATACATCTGAAAACAGTTATTGCAGTGTGCGTCATTGCAGGTCCCATAGCCAGAGGGAATGGGGCAGTCGGGAGAGACTATGATTTCTGACACACCCAGCCACTGTTTCACTTGGAACAACATTCACGATATGGTTGTGAAAAGCCATTTAATATCGTCTTACCCACTTGAACCCCCCCCCCCCCCCCCCCCCCCCCCCCCCCATTTAAATAAATAAATAAAACAAACTCACAACACAGCACGTTGCGATGTGTTGTAACCTTGTAAATCTGCTATTGTTGGCAGTTGGTGTAGACGGAAATCAGCTGTCCAAGTACAGAGGCCCAGTTTAGTAATTAGTCTATATGAGTTAAAGTGGTTGTGTGAGTCGTGGCTATACTGTAGGTTCAACACATCACACCTTTATGCTGGATTCTACCGTTTCAGTGGATGGTATATATAAAGCTACATGTTTGGGGCAGTTCGCTAGCTTTAAGCACGCTCCTGAATGTCTGCTGTTTATAAGGGTGAGACATTGTTGAGCAGTGTTTTCAGGAGTGTAGCAGCAGTGAAACAGGGCCCTCATAAACTTGAGGGATGCCAGTACAAACCCCAATTGACATTTACACCTTTTCTCCTCCATCTCTCTCTCTTTGACACTCTACAAAAAAGAGTGTTTGCAATACTTGTGTCTGTATCCAAGTTAACAGAGGCCTACTCTCACAGTTTTAGTGCGTGTGTGTTGTCGTCGGGCGGAAATGTCCAAAGCAGTTGCTTTGCACCAAATGCAATGAAGAACCCATGTGATCCAATGGATTTAGTCAAAAGCTCTTTTTACTATGGTTAAACTCACACTTAAACCACTTATAATATAAGCAGATCTACCAGCTCACAGCATGTCATATTGCGACACTGTGAGCTTGTAGATGTGCTTTTTTCGTGACTTTTGCGTGACATAGTAGTCTAGTAGCCAGCCCATAGAGCCCCATTGTGAACACGGACATGTTGAGTACACCAACGTTTTATGTTATAAATGTTGAGTATGGGTTCCCAGCATGTAGAAACTGCCGGATGCTAACTTGTATATGTTGGGCAATTTTCATAATTGGCTTAATATGTGACCATACCTATAGAAGGCAAAATATTCAACATTTCATCATGCTTTATCTAACATGTGATGTGTCAAACTTTGATGATGTTTTCATGATGCTGAATCCATTTCAAACTAAATTGCAAAAAAACACTCATTGGGCTAAAAACTGACAATGCGGGCATGGCCGTTTTAAGCCCAATGAGTGTTTTTTTTTTTTCAAAACGAATGCTTAACAGTGTCAAACCCCCTAGTTTGACACATCACATGCTACTGTACATAAAGCATGATGGAATTTTGAATATTTAGCCTTCTATAGGTTGTAATTGGTCACATTATGCCAATTATGAAAATTGCCCAACATATGCAAGTTAGCATCCGGCAGTTTCTACATGCTGGGGACCCATACTAAACATTTATAACATAAAACGTTCGTGTACTCAACATGTCCGGGTTCACTTTTTGGCTACTAGGCTATAGGGCATTCATTAAAAATAATAATAATATGGAGATACGGGGTTTCTGCCCAACGACGACGATATACTATACAATATGTGTTTAGCTTGGATGGCCTCCTGACTTTACAATTTTAATTCAAAGTCAGCAATCAATAGCACAAATGCAAAAGGTATAAAATTGCAATAACATTTGAGTTAATTTAATTTACGTGTTAATAATTTATATCATTTGCTATTCAGACTTCTCCTCACCTCACAGCTTGCCTGCACAATTTATTGAATCAATTTCACTGTTTTCAAATAAGAAAGGAAGGATAATACACTCACATAATAAGACATAAGCTGCCTAATTCCTAAATTAAGCCTCATGAACAGAGTTCATGTATCATCCATTGCTACACACATACTGTGTATTCTGCACTTGTCACAAAAACAAGAACACATAGTAGAAATCCAAATGTATCCCAGATACTATATTCTATCTATTCGGTAAAGAATGGAATAATACGGATTGTTAACCATACAGTAATGTGGAATCCAGTCATGCAGTGTAGTGTTAGAATCCATGACAGAACCTAAAATCCCAATGAGATGCGTTGAAAGGGGAGCGTACCCGTCCCCCCCGCTCCCCCCAAACTCTTTTTTTGCTGCTAGCCGTTAGCATAATTGTAGTTAAGCTGTGCCACCACCTGCGTCCACTTTAACAGGATCAGTTTCCTCCCCCCTGCAGCCCCGTGCAAACACTCACTGCAACCATTTGCTATATCATTAGCGCACACTGTTTACCCGTCACCAGACATGTTTACATGTCGGGATAGACACGGTACAAAGTCACAAATGACATGCGAACTTTGGATAGCTGACCAAGTTAGTTAGTTACCGACTTATGGAGGTTTGAAAATCCTGCTTTGTACTGTGGTAAACGGTACTATATACACAGAGTATACGAGGGGGTACAAACATGTACGTACCTGGCTGATAACATCCCATAGCTGGGGGGTATGAATATATATTGGTACCTCGCAGAGAAATAATTAATTGGCAGGGAAACGTTTGGGACTCTCCTGACCTAAAGGTCCATTATCAGACACGGGATTAAACAATTTAATAATTATGTGTGACAAGTAATGAATACGTTTGAGGTGCACCGTTGCAGTGGAATTAACCCATTTAGGACTGAGGCCGATTCTAAAAAACAAAGTCTTCTGAATCCTAAAAGGTTTCAGAAAAACCTATGTTTTTATGTCAGTGGTGCTCAACCTTTTTCATGTCAAGGACCCCCAGAATTATTTGTATTTGGCCGCGGACCCCAATCTAAAAATATGTTTTTTTCTCAGAAGCAAAGAAAAAACGTTCACTCTGAAAGAACATATATTCAAAGATTTGCACCACGCTTTCACGATTTCTCAAAAAAATTGCAGATCTACGAGCTCGTATAGCACGGCACTCGGTGCCGCACTACGAGCTTGTAGATCGGCTATTTTTCTATCGCTAAAGTATAACGTAATCCTTCAAAAACAACCAAAAGGGGTTCCCGTCCATCCTGAACGGGTTAACCCATTCTGAACGGGAACCCCTTTTGGTGTTTTAAGCATTATGTAATACTTTAGCTATTGAAAAATAGCAGATCTACAAGCTCATAGCTTGTACAAGCTTTTAGGTCTGCTATTTTTGAAAAATCGTGAAAATGTGGCACAAATCTTTGAATATTCTTCCAAAGTGAACATTTTAACTCAAATCTTTGCTTCTGGAACACCATATTTTCAGACGGGGGTCGGTGGCCAATTAAATATACTCTTTGGGGCACTTGACATGAAATATTGAGCACCACTGACATAGAAAGTAGAAACATGTTTCTTTTTAGGCCTAAACGGGTTAAGG
The DNA here is from genome assembly GCF_963924005.1 of Protomyctophum bolini. Taxonomy (NCBI): domain Eukaryota; kingdom Metazoa; phylum Chordata; class Actinopteri; order Myctophiformes; family Myctophidae; genus Protomyctophum; species Protomyctophum bolini. The sequence goes on along the minus strand of NC_137881.1, from coordinate 20,292,911 downwards.
AGACCCACCTCTCCTCGCCATGCGGCTCTCGTTCTCAAAGCTGTCAGCTCGGTGTCACTCTCTCTGTGGGCGGCGTCTGGGGTCACCCTGGTGACACCGCACGTGTCACATCAAGGCAGCGCTGTCACATCAGGAGGAGTCGGACAGTCCTGACGGGAGATGGGAGATATATATACAGCATGTCACGCACAGACAATACGTATACACACAGACCTACATTCAGTGCACGTACGCATGCACACACATGCACGCACGCCGCACACAAATGCACACGCAAAACATGGCAGCTGGCATGCACAAGATGATGAGACATGGTCACTTGTCAGGGAACAAAGGACGCTTTGAAAATTGTGTGCATGCGCACGCGTGTCTGTGTCAAAGGAAAGAAATGCTCCTTACACAATGAATACAGTAGTCTAGCCTTGCATGTTCATAATAAATACTGCTGTATGGTTGATTTTCAATAGCCACTGCAACACCGCAGATTGCGGTTTATATTATTGTTCAGCCAAAACCACAAAAACAAATGAATTATTCCAATATATACAGTAGGAGTCTCTGCGTGTTCATATTACGTGAAAAGTCATATGCTTTCTGTTCTTTTTTACATCATTTATAGATTACGCACAATTGATACAAATTTGCACAATTTCCATATCAGAGTGAGAGTGTGTGGTTTCTCACTGTATGTCCAACAGTGCGCGCACACACACGCACACAAATGTGAGTCAGTTGTGTGCGGAGTTGCAGTTCTCTGTGTGGTTTAAGATACTTTAAGATTGTGTGTGAGCAACCGCTTAGCGCGAGTCTGGCAAGGTGTGAGTGCTGCTGGCAAACACCTCTTAGCACGATCTGACAGCGTGTCACATGCCTTGTAGAGCCCCACGGAGCGCATCACTGCCGGGACACTGAACAAAGTTAGTTGATGGCAGAAATTGAGTTTCCATTCATCTGTATTATATTAATCTATTGAAATACGTTTTTATTCATTGTCATACATTTTCGAAAACAGCGGAAATAGCAGATCCGCTATCATTGGCAGTGATTTCTCTGTGAATTGATGTTAATTGTCATACCTGCCCTATGCAATTTGTTTTACAGAGTCTAAAAGCCGGAAAATCGGAAATATACTTTTTAATTTCCCCAATGCCAAAACCACAATTAAATTGTTAAATCCCAATTATGTTTGACAACCGTCAGCGGAAATGTCACGATACAGCCATCGATGATAGCCGAGAACATGCATTGCAGAGTGAAGGTTACTCATGCCATTATTCTCTGTTTGCAGAGAGAAAGAGGTGCAGTAGGAGTTGAAATTAAGTGTATTTATTTTAGCCAGCCTCTGCGTGTTGATACACACATAGCGCTGCATCGATGACGCTAAGTACATTCTCATCGCCCGAGGAGCTAAACTGGTCTGAAGCACCGGAGAGCAGGCCAATTACATAGTGTGGATTAAACGGCAAATCCCGGCTATAATGAGAGCCAATCGCAATGGCCGTAGGGTATCCTAGCAACCGGAGGCTCTTTATAGATGGTTGTTTATGTACAGTGCTGCGAATTGTTGTTATTTACTCTGGAGTAACACACAATGTGGGGATGTTATAAGGAGAGAGAGAGAGAGAGAGAGAGAGAGAATACATGCTGCAGAGACAAAAACAGAGAGATGAAAAGAGTGCAGCAATGGACTAGAACAATATAGTGGGTGCACTGACAAGCATATGAAAAGGATAGAGAGTTTCACATGGATAACAGACACGCGCCGTGCATGTGTGCATGTACGTACGTGTATGTGTACTGTACGCGCGCGGGCGTGTGTATATGTGCGTGAGAGAGCGCTTGTGTGCATGCGTGCTTGGGTGTTATGTGCAAGCGAGAAAGTAAATGTTGCAGAGGAAGAGAGACAGTGGAGAAAACATTGAGGTTTTGAGAAGGAATTAGGCAGCTTAGGGGGCATTATGTCAGTGTACACAGGATTTAGCGCATAAGTCTGGATTATGGCCTTTTGCTTTGATAGAAAATGCCACCTTATAGGCGCTGGAACACTGCGTTTTGTTCTTGGGGCCGATATCAAAGGGGGAACCCCACTGGTGTGTATGTGTACGGTCAGAAGGTGGGCGCTCAATACCCTTTGCTGGGGAATTCAGGAGGGAATTGTACTGTAATGCCAAGCTTTCTATGTGGGGCCAAAGGGGGCATATGGCGGAAAACTATCAAAAACAGACAGAGAAGTCCTGACTGTAGCCAACAAACTTACTTCTGTATTTGGTGGAAAGTGTAGCAATAATTTCATAAATGTTCATATTTCCCATGATAAATATAGCAGTTATTGCTACGTGAAGCAATTACTCAGTACATTACTCAGGTACTTAACACGTTGACTTCGTCATGAATCAATCTTCAACTTCTGTTTCCCTGCCGATGTTTTTCCACCAACCTTTGAGGAATCACCGCGTCACAACCGTACCTCCATTTCACAAAAGTCTGCCTGAAAATAGTTCCATCATTTTGGTTCGAGGTGAAAAATCCACCACCGCAGCGACCCGAAACAACAACAAAGAACAGAGCAAGATGGATGTGCCCATCACGCATCTTAGGCAATGCATTGAGCCTCAATTTCCCAGAAGCCCTAGCAAGACAGTGTGACTGATTCATCCGAACGTGTCACCTATCCCACTCTGTAGTGATATGGACCCAAAAAACATAGTTTTAGAGGGGTAGAGGGGTCCAAAATGAACGAAAGTTACACAACAGTATTAGAAATAGGTCAACAATACAAATTAGTAATTACTCTAGTTTTGTGAATGGCCCTTTTAATGCGTGGCCCCAGTGCCCCCCACAAAATGACCTACTTCTTATTTCACCAAAACCAGAGCAGAACTCCCACCACGGGACTCGGGCAATCAATTAATACAGTTGCAACCACTACAGCTTAAGTTAAAACATTCTGAACTATCCCTTTAAACAGAGTGTTGCATATTGAGGTATTGCTACTTTTACTTAAGCAAAAATAATCCTGCAGATTTCTTACACCATTGCACACACACAAACTCCTATATAGATTTGCGCATGCAATCTGTGCATGCACAACACTCACTGACAAACACACTACTACACACACATCACTGTACATTTGAGCTCATTGATCCGGCTTCGGAAGTCAATGCTTTCCTGAGCTGTAATTCACATGAGTGACGGTTCAATGGTAGCCTGCGTTTTGGCACAAAGCCCCGCCCCGTTCTCCTGCGCCGCAATGCGCTGCTTAAATTCACACCGAGCCGACTTCTCTTTCAGGCACGCTCCATTGTGTGGAGTGCATTTATACCCCAAATGTCTTCTTCTCCCATGCCTCCACAACAAGGCTGTGTGAGGCTAGTCGCTAACTCCGCTTTCCACCGTTGCATTCAGCCGTGATTCTTAAGGTCAGGGTTGGCCGGAAAAAATCATGAGTTTGATACAGTATATTGCCGCCGTGCGCAGCAGCTGCTGCAACGAGGGTAAGTCAGGTTACATGCCGTGGCTTTCATGGTTGGCAAAGCAGTTTGGAAATAGAAATTGTTGTTCGGTGTTATAAAAGTGTGTGCGTGCGTGTGCGTGTGTGTGTGTGTGTGTGTGTGTGTGTGTGCGCGCATCAAAGGTAAGACCCCATCAAATGGGTTTACACTGTGTACAGTGTACTACCTTGTGCTGCTATGCTGTATGCTCCCAGCATCTTATTCCTGTAGATTACTTTTTTTCAGGGCCACTGTCCAAGTCTATATAGTGCCAAAAAGCCCCTGCATTATACAGTCAGTGAGGGCCGTATACCTCTCACCCCAACTTTCACAATTCCCTTTGATGAGTTCACCTTTGTTCTTTTCAGAGGCAAGATCCAGGTGATTCAATTCGGCGCGTCGCCCACAGAGCGCGAGTGCGAGACAAAGTCAAATCTATACCGTGTACTCCTGATGAAATGGAGCTTCTAAGGGTGATGTTACTCCGACCGAGTCCCCCCCCCCCCCCGTGTCATGGAATGAGTCATACTGTTACATTAACCTCGAAGGCACAGATCAGGTGTGCATCTCAATGTCAAATGATCAGGGGCCCTCATCATGCCTCAAGGATCAGGGGCCCACATCATGCCTCAAGGCGTTTTATCTCACACACACATTGAAGAAAAACAGTCCTTATGAACAGGGGGGACAGGCGCGTCAGTCACAGCAATGAACTGCAAAAGTAGAAGAGAGAGGGGAGTCCCGTACACTGTCTTCACTTTTATTGATGCAGCGTTTGGGTCGCTCGGACCTTCATCAGGCAGCTGACCATCAGTCAAACATCATCCTCATACCCGGAAGTTATGCGGGACAGACTTTCTGGCCTTGACAGCCCATACATCCAAACAGAAAAGTTCCTATCTGATTGAATTAAATGACGTTAAACAATGTTAAACTCACTTTATGCCATCACTCACATTATGCATGTGCATCTACTCTATTTATAACAAACCTCAGAGACGCGAGGGTCAATCAAATGCCACACGCCAATCCGTTACCATGGAGAGTGTGGCAGATTACCCTGCCACGGACACATTTAACAGTTGTTGAACGTTTTCCTGCGTTCTCCTCTAAAATAGTATGTTTGTATATTAAGGACACAATGCTTTAAATGTGATTATGCATATGTAACATGGGGCTGTTATAATTGTGGAATCAATTAGGGTTAGTATGGTCCAGTGGGAGGGGCCTAGCCTATTTAAGAAGGGGGACCTGCCACTGTCCAGCAGTCGATGTAGGGCTGTAGTGGAGAGGGCCAACTTTTTCAGCCATTGTAAATAGTGTGTTGCTGTATTTTGTTGGGACTACATTTTTTGCCACTTCTGGACACTTGCAAGGTGAATAAATAGAACTTTATTTAAATAAAACTAAATAAAAGCTGTTTCAAGTGCCTTCTGTGCACACACTACCCTCAGTCCAGGACAGAGTGTGACAGAGAGGCACGCACAGCCCATATAGGTGAGTAGGCCTACAGGTGATGATAAAAGAGTCACGCACAGCCCATATAGGTGAGTAGGCCTACAGGTGATGATAAGAGTCACGCACAGCCCATATAGGTGAGTAGGCCTACAGGTGATGATAAAAGGAATGTTCCTGAAAAACAAGAGAATAAATTCAGCTACAAAAATTTAATTAAATCAGTAGAGAAAGGTACAGCAAACATGAATAAAATACCTGTCTACTGAGTGATATAAATATTGGATAAAGCAAAAAATGCTGTGTCCCAGGAGGGCATAATATGCAATAAATGTATTGTGGTTGCGCGTGCACACACACACATACATACACACACACACACACACACACACACACACGACTAAAGCTATTTAAAAACTCCACTTATGTCAACACAACAAACAAGACCCCGAGAGTCCATCCCACCGGCAAGCAATTTAGTCGCATGATTGTGTGTTTGCGCCAACGTCCTGTTCGCGTTTTCCCTCACGAGCATCGCTCGCTTGTTCGTAGCCAGCTATAGTTTGCATGATCCGATGTGAAGAAGTAGGCCGGGGCCGCGCTGCGCATGCAGCCCACAATCTGCATGCGCATGGCAAGACTATTCGTGGAAGCGGCGGATGATCAGCAGACATGGTATAATCAATGTGAATGCTTTTATTCAGCTGTCTCCGAGAAATGAAAAGGGAGTTCAGCAGCGATGAGAGGAGACTGTGTGGTGAGCGCGTGTGCGCGTATGTACTGTACATGTGTGTGTGTGTGTGTGTGTGTGTGTGTGTGTGGGGGGGGGGTGTTAAACCTACAATAAGGAGTGGCAGTGGGCGAGAGACAGCGAGAGAGCGGAGGAAGGAACATGACGAGAGAACAATGGAGGAGCAACGAGGGCGAGGGACCATCGAAGAGGCGCATGAGAGGCAGGGAACAAGGCGAGCAGAGTGGGGAAGGAGAGGAGAGTGGAAGAGAGAGGGTGTGTGTGTGTGTGTGTGTGTGTGTGTGTGTGTGTGTGTGTGTGTGTGTGTGTGCGCGAGTGCATGAGAGTCTCTTGTGATTTATACGGCTATTATCTCGTGCACTTGTGGGTGTGAATGGAGGCCGTCATGCGTGCACCCCTGGCAGGTCCTCTCTCTCTCCCTCTCCCCGTGTTTGGGGAGCGGCGGGGCCAGTCCCCGGGGGCCCAAAGTTTGGCATTAGCATTCCGCGCCAGTAATGGGCCCCCATTTGCCGCTTGTCACCGCAAGATAGGTGGCTTCGTCCCGCCAGAGTCCCTCCAGCTGAGCGGGGGCCCTTGTGTTCCCGCTGTGCTCAACGACCTCTCTCTCTCTCTCTCTCTCTCTCTCTCTCTCTCATTCCATCAGTCCTACATTCCTGCTTTCTGTTCTGGCTTGCTGTCTTTCCATGGTCTCTCTCCATCACAGCAGCACTTGTGCTGTATGCTGTTACACTATATATATATATATGAAAATGTAGTTCACTTTATTCCATGTCACTACTCTCTATTCCTTCCTTATTCCGTATGCAGAATTCTGTTTCCAACAATGCCGTGACTCTCCTCTCCTCTCCTCTCCTCTCCTCTCCTCTCCTCTCCTCTCCTCTCCTCTCCTCTCCTCTCCTCTCCTCTCCTCTCCTCTCCTCTCCTCTCCTCTCCTCTCGCACCAATACCGTTCTGGTTAATGGAGTTAAGTATCACTAATCAAGGTGGTACAGGTGGATGACCTCCGGCTCCGGCCGATGAACACTGTCCGCTGCAGAGCAGCAGAGTGGTGGTTACGTTGCAGGACTCGCGTGGTCATATTAGGGTCCATAATAGCACAGATGCCCGCGCGGGTGTGTGCCGGGCTAATGAGGTGGCAGAGAAAGGTTCAAAGCTCGGCACCAACTCTCCACCGCGGAGACACGGATCTACTCGGGGCCGTGCCCTCGGCTCCGAGTTTCCTTGAGCAATGGAGACGGAGAGATCATTGAGGTCCCGACCGCTCTGCGCTCCAGAATACTAAGCCATCATGTGGTTTAGCAGTAGCGGATAGAATGATTTCGCCTTTGTGCCTTGGCCATAGTTTGTACTGTACAGTGCACGCACGCACGCACCTGCTATTTTCAAAATCCTTTGAAAATAGCAGATCTTCAAGCTCACATTGCCTCACATCGCGAGCTTGTAGCTCGGCTATTTTCAAATGGCCGGAAAGTACAATAGGGCTGAATAGATTGTATTGCAATAATAATCTAAATCTACAAAGTAAAGTTTTCAAATAAATGTAGTCAAAGTACAATATTTGCCTCTGAGATGTAGTGGAGTAGAAGTAAAAGTAGGCCTACTGAAAATTGGTAATACTCAAGTAACGTAAAAGTACCTCAATATTGTACTTATAAGTACAGTAGGTATAAATGCAGCTAGTTATTTTCCACCACTGGGTATGATGGTGCATACAGTATGCATGCGCTGCATGCCCTAAAACCTCATGACGAAGGGCCAAAGATCAATGGCTTCATCAATGTTGCATGGCTCATAATTAGTGTATGCTTCATAATGGTCCAACAGCTGTTCCACCAAGGCCCTGATCACTCACTGGTGGCAGCTTTGTGATGTACTACTCGCTGACCTGTTAACCCTCAAATGAGCTGATGCTTTGTTCTGCTGTGTGTGTACCGTGTACCGTGAACATGTCTTCCTGTACACCCGTTTTCCTTGAAAAGATGCCGACTCGTGCATATTTAGCATAATATACTGGGTGGAAACCTCGTGAAAAGTAACAGTTTTGGACCCATTATAGGTCCAATACTGTTACTTTTCAGGGTTAAAATTCAGTGGTACAAAGTAGCAAAAGTAACAGATCTCTACACTCACTCCTTTCAGTTGTTACATTTTTTTGGTCTCAGTATATTTCCAAATTATGTGAAATGAGTCCTCTGCATTTAACCAATCCCAATTATCAGAAGCAGTTAACTCTGAGTGACAGGTTTTAATGATTTAATTAATCTGCCAGTGCCAGTGTTTTTACCTTTTTTTTTGTTTTTTAAGAGCAACTGCTACATGCAAAAAGCTGTTTTTGACCCACCCATTATCTCAGATTATAATCTGAGATAAGGGTTTTTGGCTGGGGACCCCCGGAAATGCTTTGGCCATGTCTCATGGACCTATAGACTGAGGCCGGGCGATGAACCTGGGACCTTCCGTTTCTCAGTCAGCCTCTCTACCCATCCAGCTATGGACGTCCATTTCACATGCACATACTGTACAAAAGTTATGAGACACTTAAAAGTCTCTAAAACTAACTAACTAACTAACTAAAAGTCTCTGAATCTTGAAACACGCCTCGCACTCAAGTGGGGCTTGCATCACAGACGGAGAGGTGTGCCACCGCAGCCTTTGACTTATGATGGCCTTATGATTGCAGAGTTTAAAGATTAGCCGCCGATCGATAATAACGCCGGTGGGCTCTCTGAAGGTGAGGCAGACGGGTGACGCGGCACGTCACCAGCCCCGGTGAGGGAAAAAAAAAGAAAGAAGGATAATCCCGCGCGGCAGCCAGCCCGAGTGTTTGCAGCGCAAGCCAAGAGGGATTATGGGTAGTAGGCTTAATATCTGATTTTAATTAGCAGTTTAACACAGTGATCACGCCTCATTAGGGAGCATGGGGAGGCTGGGTACGCGCGCACGCATGCCGGAGTATAGCAATGAAAGAGCAATTGGGGGAAGGAACACATGCATGCAGGAGGGGGGAGGATTTGCTCATCAGATGCTTGTGCATCAATATGATACACACGTATTTTCGACATCATAATGAAGACCAAGAGGAGAAGAATACTTTGTTGTTCTCTGCGTTGGCCACTACATTTTTCACAATGCACACGATCCTTCTTGACAACATTAGGCTGTCCGGGGGAAAACCGGGGGGGCAAAGTTCAGATGTAAATTATTATCTTTAAACAGCGGAGGTTCGCCAGTTCTTAGTCGGCCCTCCTAACCGCCTCGGCTGGCTGCCAGCATACATCTGTGTGCATGGCCCTTCCGCTCAGCCTTGGCCTCACATGCCACTTAAGGATTTAGTGTGTGTGTATCAAATCTGTGAATAGTCCCGACTAGCACAGGATAAAGAGATTAAGGCTTTTTCCCCCTTTTTTTAACACGTGGGGGGAGGGAAGCCTGCAGCGCCTCTCACTCACCATCCAGGAATTACAATTGTATCCTTTTACTGATGGCATGACTGCATTCTACATGGGGTCTGGTCTGGTGTGCTTGGAAATGGCCCAGCCAGAGGTTTCATTGTGTCAATACCACAATGTAGAAAGGTTGCAGTGTGTGACATGTTGTGAGCTTGTAGATCTGCTATTTTCTAATAGACAACATAAAATAGGGCTTATGTTATAACTGTAGTAGAATACTTGCCTCTGAGATGTAATGGAGTAGAAGTATAAAGTATTGACACACTCAAGTAATATAAAAAGCTACCTCAAAACTGTACTAAATTACAGTATGTGAGACAATTTACTTCCCATCCCTGCTCCTGGCATGGACCCTGAGTCTCAATAATGGTATAATATAGAGTGCTTGGGTGAGTGGGGGGGGCGTCTAAAAGCTGCAGCTCTTAGCTGGTAACACACCGCTGCTCTTCGCCCCTCTCCCTGGTACTGGCATTCTTCTCTGCGGTCCCGCTCGTTGACTCGCTCCAAGTACCTTCTCTTCCCCCCATGGCTCCCTATCTCTCTCCCCTCTGTGCCAATGGCATGTCTATATATAGTCAGACGCATTCAATCCACTTTCAATCCCCCAGGGTTTAGTTCAGGGGCCCTGCTCATTTTGTCAGAGGCATGTCTTCTCCAGTGCCTGCCTGCCTGCCTGGCCCCTGCTATATACCGCTCTCTCCCTTTTCCGTTTTAGTTTAACAGGGAGCTAAATATGTCCCTGTAAAAACACCACATGAAGGTGAAATGCAACTGTTCCAGACAATAACAGCCTTGTTATGTAGACTGTACTATGGTATACATTACATGTTGAAATTGAAGGGCCTTAACACGACAGACACAGTGGACAATGTGTGTTCTCTCCTCTCAATTAATTAATTGCCGTCAGCTTGTGTTTATAGTCCCTCAGAGGGGCATTATAGAGATCTGAACCTCCTAACCTCCTCGGGCAACCTTTCTTCAAAACTATCCAATGGTACAGCGTGTTGCTGGCAGCTAGATGGCGGAAATAAAACAATATGAATCACGTCTGCATTGAGTTACGGTCGGACCAATCACGCCCGCGATGCTGTTCTGCGAGTTAGAACATCTTGGACGTGCAGGAACTGCCCAAACTAATCTTCGGCAAGGCAATGGTTGATAGGTATTTCTGGACTCATTTGTAGATCTGTTATTTTGTGGATTGGTTTACATGTTCCTATAGTGACTATGCCCTATGCCCATGTATTTTTCATGTGCCACAGGTCACCCTGTTCCACTTTCATCTCACTTCATGCCCTGTGTCCCACTGATGTTCATATCATGGCTGTCTCTGTCCCGTGAGATATCTCCTGTATATAGCATTCAGTGGTGCCTGTTTATCTGCCCCTCTGTGAACAACATGTTTTTGTCCTTAGGGCCCAGAGCAGACAAGTTGTCTCCTACTAACTTGATCAGTGTCCAGTTATAAACTACAATTCACCCTTAAACTACATATCCCATGCATTATGCTTCCTGGTTTGTATAGGAAGTGACAGTGAATCATCCCATGGTTGTTTGACACGTTGGTCTGTGTAACGTACTCTATCTGATTATTATGCTATATTAACCGTGTCCATTTTGGACATGCTGAGAGACCTTTTTCAACGCTGTCCGAACCTACCATTTTCTCTCCCGATGTAAAAATGAAAATCCTCCTTCTCCGTTTGTGTGGACTTCTCTTCCTTGTGTCTGAGTCAAAATTCATTCTAAGGTATTCTGGTTTACTCTGAAATCCTTTTACTTTTACTCATTTTAGCATTGTGGTTGTTCCTCTAAAGTATTTTTCCTTAAAAGGTTATTAATATAGGATTTAAGTTGAACAGTATAACATTAAGGATAAAGTTTAATATTCACTTGGTTTAAAAGGTTTTACAGTCCTTTACATTAGGTATTTTCTGACTTGAGTACTTTTACTCAATTACATTCTTCCAATTCACCGCTTACGACGGAGCCAGACATTGTGGTGTTGGCATATTAATTTTCATAATTAGGGCTATGTATCCCTTAGAAATAAATACATAACAATGGTGTTTGTTCGTTTGCTCCGCAATGACATCATTTTGTTCTTAAGAGTTTGACCTTGTTTGGAGCACGCTGCAGGCTTAAGACCTGCACTGGCCGTTCCGTTCTGTATTTTTCTATGTTCTGTTCCGTTGTGTTCTTTGGGATTACTGAACCCTCCTTGACTTTGGTACAATTCATTTGGATTACTCACTCCTGCTCCACTCTGGCACACATGGACATGGACTACTGGGATGTAACCTAGTACCTACACTACAGAACCATGGTCGATGCCTTCTGATGATCGTTGTGAGACTCACGTATATACACTCATACAGTCATTGTTGATAGACATGTACAAAATACTCAACTCACTGTTGATAGACTATACTTATATTCATTGATACACACACACGGTCATTGACGGCTTTCAAATCCTTATTAAAGACTCATTTATTTTTAATCGCTTTTAATGTCTAATTAAGTTTACCTTGGCCTTTTATGTACTATGCACCCATGCATCTTGGAATTTCTTATTGTTGTTTTATATGTTGCTCTGTTTTGACATTTTTATATAATGCTTTTCCGTCATTTTTGCTTTCATCTTTCTTCTTACGTTTCTATCTGCCTCTACGTTTGTTGTTATGTTCTGTGATGTGAAGCACTTTGGTTCGACCTCGGTCGTTGGAAATGTGCTTTACAAAGCATATATGGCTCAAGTCTATTCGGTAATAAGAATGTCCACCAAAGTAATCAAAAAGTCAACCAAAGAACACGAATCCTGTACAGGATGTTGTCACAGGTCAACAACAACACCTGGAGGACCATAACAGGAGCCCTTGTACAAGGTTTCTTGACTATGCGTGCACATCTCTTGGTACCACAGCACCTCAAAGGCCGTTAAAACAAGCTTCCAGAGTCCAGACCTCCCAAAACAAACTGGTCAAGCTATAGTACTTGGCCTCACTCGCAGAACCCACCTCACCCCTGCCCATTTTGATAAGCTGGAATGGCTTAGGTACAGTACAGCATCTTGCAATGGGTCTGGTCTACAAGATTCGCTACACCACCAAGATACCCATGCACCACTTCCTTAATGTCAACTAAGTCCACCACACCCACAACACCAGAGGGAGTTCAACAAACCATGATTCGGCTCCAACAAGGGATTAAATTCATTTCTCTCCTATGTCACTAAAACGCCCTACGAACAGTTCACATTGACCCATTTTGTGCGGGAACCGCTTTTGGTGTTTTAAACATTATGTTATAATTTAGCTATTGAAAAATAGCAGATCTACAAGCTCATAGCGCGCCACGCTAGAAGCTTGTAGTTCTGCTATTTTTGAAAAATCGTGAAAATATTTATTTCAGAAAACTGGAGGATTTAGAGATATTTTTTTAATTTTTGAGGTCAGGCCTAAATGGGTTAAGACATTTGAATCCCCTGACTCCTTCAAAAGCGCGATCAAACAGACAGCTGCAATTCAAAACCGTAACCCGTAAAAACCTGTTAAAAAAGTCTGAGTTCGAAATGTACCCATTCTACATAATGTGAAATGAAAAATGTAATCAATCAATCAAGTAGTCAAAGAGAAAATGTACATTTTATCGAGCACTGGGTTCAAGATTGGTATGAAAAACAAACGCAGGGATGGCTTTGCGATATACTGTATATACAGTACCTCACACTGCGGTGATGACTATAGGAACTAGGAAGTGGTGGAATAAGCACTCACATTATTTATATCAATAATGCAATGTAAAAAAAAAGTTAAAGTCTGGAATTCAAAATTAAAAGTATAAATGTACTTAAAAGTCCCAATAGTAGAAAGTACTCATAATTCAGAATGTCCCGTTTCACAAGTTTTCAATTGTAGAAAAATGTATACAAATCTTTTAGCAGATCTTATAAGATCACAATGTGTAACACAATCTACAAACTAACCAACTACACTTTTCAAATAATTGTAGTGGTGTAAAAGTACAATATTTGCCTTTTAGATCTAGTGGAGTAGAACGGGAAATTGGAAATACCTAAAAACGAAGTACGTAGTTACTTTAGACTACTGCGACTCTAGGAAGTACATTGGATCAGATCCACGGCACCAGATGTTGCTCATCTCTCATAACATGTTTGTGTCACTCAGACTCTCTCTCTCCCCCAATGCCTTCATCCGATACCAACATATCCGCTGTTCTCAATCTTTTAAAGGCTCTCCAGTGGGTTCCAAATATAGCCCAGGCTCTACCACGGCCATCATCTGGACGACTTTGATGGATATCTGTCGACCGGCGTCCGTTGGACACAGATATCAGAGATTGAATGGCTGAGCGATGATGCTTCATAGCTTAGGCACCATCCCCTTTTTGCTCTACAGTAGCAATCAGAATTCTAAAGACATGGTGAAAGGCCAACACATGGTTGTGAGGGAGCATTTAGTGTAAAAAAAACCCTGAAAATAATAATCCCCAGGCACTCTTCACAAATAAATTAAATAAAGAGCACTTAAATAAAAAGAATGATCGATATAAGATGATAATAGATAGTTTCATCAGCCCTAGACGCATGTCTACACACAAATAAGCAGATAGGCATAAACAGCAGGAATCCTTTTACGATTTTTGTTCACAGCGCCTCCCATTGTCTGCATGTCTGGCCCATGCACGCAGCAGAAGTCAAGAGGTGCTGGGGATATGTCTGTCTTCTCTCTGCCTCATTGAGCGTGCCTTTTAACACCACCATAATTAGTTTTTACCCAGCCCTCCAGCCCTGTCTGTCTGCTTCTGCGCTCTCTCTCTCTCTCTCTCTCTCTCTCTCTCTGAGAATCGAACCTGTCTGGCAAACAGAAACAAACTGCCCCGCACGCCTATACGCTCGTTTGCACGCCGGCCTCCTCGCCCAGATTGCTTATTGAACATCGGGCGTGACAGCCGAGGCGGGGCAGGCAGGCGGTCTGGGCGACGAGTTGCGTTCACATCAGACGGAGAACGTTTCAGGACACCTCCGATATTTTTTTCATCATTTAAGGTGTCCTGTAATTAATCTGCCTGTACGTTTAATTAAAAAGAAAAGTTGGGGGCGTAATTGAAAGCAATGCCTGCCGCGCGAGGTCGACCGGGAGAACAATGTGTGCGTTAACGCGCGGTGGCAGGGGGATACATCACCTCAGTTAATCTGAAGCTGACCTCTGAGGCTATACTTGGGGAGAGGCTCCACAAACAGGAGATGTCCTCTCTGCCCAACAACACATGCAGGAAGACTTGCATCAATACAGGAAGAACCATTTTATGTTCCAGTGTTAAATATCCAAAGACGGAACGTTAAATATAGTTCAATTTATTCTGACAAGCTAACATCCATGGCCTCGATTCGGGTGAATGTTTGACAAAAGCACAAGATTGTGGCCGCTGGTGGGACCGTGAATTACGCGTCAATTTGTGCCCGTTAGCTTCAAAATATTGAAATGACATCTACAGTATTTGTATGCTGGTGCATCTTCGGCTATCAAAACACAAAAGAAGTATAAGTCTGAAAATTGTGTTCATTTTTATAGACTATCACTAGCAAATAGGCCTATTATATTTTACACAGCCTATACCCTGCCACATTACAGTCAATTGGTTGAGCAGAGGAGCAGTGAAATGTTTCTTTGAAATTAGGCTACTTTCTGTAACATTATGTGAACAACATTGTTATAGACAGATAGTGCTTGAATTGGGTATTCTTCACAGCACATAGTGCATGTTTGGGTGATCTTTGCTCACCTGAGCACCTTTATTACTTATAATTAAACTTATACTTAAGTTTAATTACACAATTACACCCATCGTTGCACTTTTCCCAAGGTTACCTGTGGCACCGTGGTAACTTATGAACTTAATTTGGACCGCACTGTCACCCGAGTATCAAAGTTGGATACAGATAACTGCTATACTGAACATATGAGGACCAAATGCATCACCATAACACTTATAAAAAGTGTTACGGTGCATACTTAGAAGTAGGGATGAACGGATCGTGTGATCGGAAATCGGAGCCGATCATGTCATTTTCAAATGAAATGTATGATCGGGAGAAATAAGAGATTTTCTTTTTTTCTTTTAATAAAATAGTGTGTCTAAAATAGGCTTTTGTCTAATGAAAATCTCAAAGAAAGATGTATAAACAATTATATTTTGTGAAAACCGTCATGTTTATGTTTGTCCTCCTGGGGGCAAACACTTGGTCTCAAAGATCATGCAACAAAGACAGTCAGAGGTGTGAAATAGACCCATAATGAAAACAAAGTAATGCAACCCCCACTATGCATGATATGATAATGTCCTGTAGGCCTACTATCTATCTCTGAATGATAGCCAAAGCCGTGCAAATGGTGTTTTCTCTACAAGAGTTAACTTAATTTGATTCAGTTTGAGTTCCATAAGCTGTAGTTGCAAGATTCACTCAATCTAATTAACCAATACATAATTATTTTTGCTATTATTCCCTGCTTTCATATGACATGAAAAAAATCCACGATGACAGTCCTTCTATAGTTCTAATAAAAGTAAGTAAGTAAGTAATTAAACGGGTTGAGAATCACTGCTAGAGCCGTAAAAATCTCCTCTTATGAGGGTCCCTGGCATATCTTTTCAAATGGGGGTCCGCTGGATAATTAGTGTCAATGTGGGGGTCCTTGACATGAACAAGTTTGGGAAGCACTGCTCTAAGATGTGAGTGTCACGTTGTAACCCCGCTGAGGCACACTGCCACAACAATACACTGTGGGTACCCAGACTGCATCACACCCTGCCACAACAATACACTGTGGGTACCCAGACTGCATCACACTGCCACAACAATACACTGTGGGTACCCAGACTGCATCACACCTCACCCTCCAACAAAACAACAATACACTGTGGGTACCCAGACTGCATCACACCTCACCCTCCAACAAAACAAATGATGGAAGAAAATAAAAAAGGGGCGGGGGAAAAAAACCTAACTAACTGCGCACAGTCAGCTCGATTGCTAATGGCATGTTACGGTTGATTTGGGCGTGCAGCCATTCCCGTCCAAACAACAACTGTGACATGTGTGTGCAAGGGAGGGGAAACAAAGCAATTTCAGAAGTCATTATTTTGAGCCGAGTCAGTGATGGTCCAGTGACAATGTTTTGTGTTTGTTGCGCGGAGGGGAAGAGAGGGAAAGAAAAAAAACGAAAAGAAAACACAATGATATGTGGGTATACTGAGAGAGAGAGAGAGAGAGAGAGAGAGAGAGACTGGCAGGTATGGAGGTATGAGTAACACAAGAGTTGATTTTACTGCATGGATGATTCAAGTCCTGCTTGTGCTGCTGCTTGCTTGGCCAATGTAGCTGCGAATCCCTGTTCAACGTGAAACATGCATTTTGGTCGTCATATTTGAAAAGATTCTATCAAGACATTTCTGAATTTCAGTTATTCTCATTGCAGGTCTCCCACACGATGTATAGGACGGATGGACGATCGGTCGGACAGACACAAAATGTTTGTTTTAATTTTAATTGTATGAAACATTCAGGAATATATTCTTAATAATTCCTTGGCCTACTGGCAGACATATGATTGCTGACATGGACACACGACAAGATGGACCTTCTACGACAGCACATGGCTCTCCTAGACAGCAACGACAAACCAAAAGGCTATAAACACCATGAATACTGAAACGCAGACGAGAAGCTATAGTTATACATAACAGAAGTTGCCAAAAGAGAGATACAGAGGATACATCTCTGCTACAAGCAGCTTGCTCCATGGTGAGCGCCAGAAGCCTAGTATATAGTCAATGAATATGAACATGGAGGTTTTGCAATTATCACATGATTTTAATTATTACCTCATGCCAAGGGGCTTTTCACTGCTGTTTGTCGTTATGGATCAACTTTTCAGATATCAAACTGAATTGTATAGTAGTCGTAGTAGTGGTTAGCACAGTTCCCATAGAAGCTAAGTTCATATAATCATATTCGGCATTAGGCAAAAAACACTTTTATCCAAGGCTCTTTACATAAAAAATTAAGTATTTAATGATCAGGCAATTTCTATGCCTACATTGATACTTTCAGTACATGCATATACAAACAAGCCCTGCTATAGCATCAGCTATTTGTAAAGCCTGTATGCTGTTGTTAGGAGACGGATACGGGCGGCGGGGTGCTTTGTGTACCTGCGCCTCAACCTCATACAGACGCCGACTGAGATGCTAAGTGGAAGATTAGGATCACAAACACGGCATAAAGGCACGGCGGAGCGAATGAAGATAAACAAGGAAAACATAATTATTTTGCTTCGTGTCCATGACTCGGCTATAGGACCATGTGGAGTGAGCCTGCACTGGAGGAGGCCAAAAGGGGACATAGTGGATGAGCTAATTGCCAAACTAATTACTCTGCTTATGGCATTTCAGCTGCGGTCACGCTTCCTCTCGTAGACATCTCTATGTTCCTGTGTGCGCGCGCGTGTGTGCGTGTGCACGCGTGCATGCGTGCGTACTGTATTAGAGGGCCAAAATATCCCCATAAGTATATAATTTAGTAGAAATACAGAAATAGACATTGTGAGGACAATTTAACGCTGTATGGTTAAGACTGATTTGGGGATTAAGACTTGCAATTAGGAAAACAATTCATCCTGGGGTTCGGAATAGGATTGAACATTTAGAGGGGGTTTGGAGTTACAGGATATATTCCTGATTTATAAGTACTGTAGTTGGCTATTTACAGTGGTTCCCAAACGCTTTAGCTCGAGACCCAAACGAGAAGTTTGATGTCTCCCCGGGAACCCAAACCGATCTACAAACTCACAACGCATCCTGATGTGACGCATTGTGAGCTTGTAGATGTGCTATTCTCACTTTATTATTATTATTTTTTAAGCATTTGCTTTGATTTTGTCTAAAGCTGTAATTATTTTAAATATTAAATATTAGATTTATTTTCTCTAAAACCTTTTTTTCTTCTTGAAAAATAATATTAAATATTAAATATTATTTACCCAGCCATGACCCATAAAAATGTATCTGCGACCCTCAAATGAGTCCCAAACCCACTGTTTGGAAAACACTGATTTACAGTATGCGACACTCGCACACAATGAACTATTTTTACAAAAACAAAAAAAAGGTTAAAGTTTATGAAACTGCAGTCTTAAAACTTTCTCAGTATAGCGTGTGTTCGTGTGTTCGTCTCGGCAAAGCTTTCCCTTTGCCATGGTAACCCCCATCATGACTCTACAACCTCCGTACATGGAAATAGTCTCTTTATTTACAGTAGTTTAATCAAGATGGTGGACGGGGCGAGCTTAATTAACCCGCGTCGGTGATGAATGTAAATGCCAAGCGGGTGCCACCGCTGCGACATAACGCTTTTACAAGAGGCCATAAAGCACCAGCTTCTGCACCAGGCCTGCTCATTATGGGATGGCTTCAGGGCAGCCGCGGAAGAAGCACAGGTTTTTTATTTTTATATTAAACCCATTAAGACTCGAGGCTGATTCTATATAAAGAGCCTTCTAAACCAATAGTTCTCAAACTTTCTTCGTGTCACCAGCATGTTGATATAGGGATTTGGCCCCGCGGACGTCTCAATAAGGTTTTCCAGCCAGGGACCCCCAGAAGATGTGTTTTTACACATTTTTCAAACACTTTTCCAAAAATAGCAGATGTATACTTTAGTTACCGGTATACAAATGTATAACTAAAGTTTTCAAATAATTGTAGTAGAGTAAAGTACAATATTGGCCTTTGAGATGTAGTGGAGTAGAAGTAAAAGTATTGGAAATTGAGCATCACGTTGTGTTGTGTTGTGTTGTGTTGTGTTGTGTTGTGTTGTGTTGTGTTGTGTTGTGTTGTGTTGTGTTGTGATCTTTGCATCAGCTATTTTTTTCCGAACAGATTTGGGGTAGATGAAAAAACAGATGGGGACTATAAGTAGACCTAGACCCCCCCCTGGAAGACCCTGCTCAACATATTGTTTGAGTGGTGAATTCAGTTGTAGTTGTACATTTTCATTTACAATTTTCATCTGAGGTATTCTATCAGGCGTTGTTGCAGCAATCTATTATTTAATGGCATTGTGTGATGTTGTATCATGTAAATGTACATTTATTATTGTTACCACTTATTATCGTTATTGACTACCACTCTGTGGATTGTCATGTTTCGGGTAAATTGTGAGAGGACAACAATGGAAATAGGTCCTGGGTTATATAGCCTCGATTTCCTTTGTCCCCCTCTGACGCATTCCAAATAAACTGTCGTTTGTTCCAATATAATGTTGTTTGCATTCTTCTTGACCTCACACTATGACAGTCACTATACAGATGCAGAGCTGGGAAAGATTAGAACTTAAGGACTTTAAATACTGCAGTGCACCACAAACACACTTCTTTTGGGGTAAATCCCAAAGGATCCAGTACACGGTTTCTGGCGGAGGGAGAGAGAGATAGAGAGACACACAGAGAGAGAGAGAGAGAGAGAGAGAGAGAGAGAGGGAGAGGATTCTATATAATATTAGCAGGAGCTATTCATTCTCGCATTTCTCCACCTCATTGAATCCAATTCAAGTTTCCCAACATTTCCGGGACTAATTTCTGGCAACCTGCCTTCCTTAACCCCTAAGAAAACAATTAATATACATTTAAATAATAATGAATTAAGACGAAGTGCATGCTCTGACTGCTCTCTCTCTCTCTCTTCATCTGCCTGCAACACATACCAACATGGACAGTTCTGCAGACAGGTTGGCTGAGGATGTTAGGAGGTACAACCAGATGGCAATTAATTCACGGAGACATGGATTACACAACGTGTGTGTGTCTCCGTAACCAGGAATGGCAAACTAATAATATGTCACATCACTGCATCGGTGAAGGTTTGCTGAAAACATAAAGTCACGATCCAGCTGGCGAAAATCAGCTCCACCACTCCAGCATGAAACAATTTTGTCCGCAGAGAACTTGTTACAATTTCGGCAAGCCGAAAGACATGTGACTTATTTTGAAGTGTGCACACTGCTGCCTGCATGCTTTATTTTCCCCACTTTCTTTGCAGTCCCTTACACGCACACACAGTTATATGAAAGGGTCCTGATGGGATTTGGAGGACGGCATGCAGACTCGTGCTGCTCTTATCATCATGTCCTCTCCCTCCCACACAATTCCCACCTCCTGGGGAGAGCTCAGATCAGATATTGTCCCAATGTGTCCGCCAAAGCAAGAGCTGGGCGAGGGGGTGGACTCTCACAAGCTTCATCTGCTGCCACTGCACAGGTGGCACACGCACGCACACACGGGCGCACACACGGGGGCGTGCTCGCGCACACACACACACACACACACACACACAAACCTTTGCAAAGGCACACAATAGACTAGTGCAGTGGTTCCCAAACTTTTTAGCTAGAGGCCAAAAGAGAAATTCGATCGCAGCGTGTTGTGAGCTTGTAGATCTGCTATTGTCGCAACTTCTGAAAAAGGTTTTTTGTTTTTGTCCAATCAATGGACTTTTTTTAATGGGTTTATTTCGGAAAACGTTTAAATTTGCTTTAAACGTGGAAAATGTAGAAAACAAAGACTAAAAGGGGTATTTTACATAATGGTCCACGACCCACACATGGGTCCCGACCCACTGTTTGGAAAACAGTGGACTAGTGCGTTAACTTGCAGCCGCACGAGGGTTGGAAACTTGAAATGTCATAGGAGGGTGGCAGTTAATCAAACTAATCAATATAATTGATTGCTTAAATAAATTTAATTTCAATGCAAATGATCTCCAGACGTATAGCTATAGCAGATCTAGAAGCTCACAAATGAGTCACAATGCTTGTAGCCCAGAGCTATTTCTGTGTGACACTGTAAAATAGGCTTCGTTGGATAATCAGACTCATTGATTTAGTGGATTATAAAAAATTCAAAGAAATTCTTAATGTATAAATTATGTCAATAAAAACACGCTTCTCGGTTAGTCTATTAATCAAGCAGGTAATCGATAGAATAATCTCTAGGAAAATAATCAATAGCATAGCAGTCCTATAGAATGCTTCCATTCTGTGCATGTGCATGAGCACGTGCACAAACGGATGCATGAAGATATTGGATTTAAAAATATACATACTTTTTCCATTGACTGACTTTAAACATTTTCTTTTATGCAGAGCTTTGTGGCAAAGTTAATTTCTCCCGCAGTGCCTCCTGTATATGGGACCAGCTCAGGGACGTGCACAGAGTGTAAGAGGGCACTTTTGAACAAAAATAGCAGATCTACAAGCTCTCAACGCATCGCCTTGAAAAGCAGCTATTTTCGGGGCGCAACCCAGCACTCTTTAGTAGTGGAGATGCGGTGTACGACATTGGATTTCTAAACTAATTTGTTCAACGCAAAATACCAGCTTCCCTCTCACAAAGTCACATCCAGCCACGTCAGATCTGCCCACTGTAATTCAATATAATTTCCATTTCAGTTTCCAGTGTTTGTGAAGTGGTTAAAAAAAAAAAAAATCAAAACACTTGAAAAAAATCCCACAACGCGGGGCCTCAAGCTGGTCTCAGCCACATGTCAACATACTCCGAGAGACCTCCCATTTCACCCATTATGATAACGACGGCTTCACAAGCACGCTGGACACCAAAACAAATACATTAATCACCTATTAGAAGCGACTCTCTGCATTTCCCCCAAATTCATTCTGGCACCGTCTCGCTAATAGATTTCAGTGCTTTGTTTATAATTCATACAGTATACGGCTGTCAATTTGAGGTGGCATTAGTCACTGCTAGAGTGCCATTTACCTTTTGTTTGTGCTGGAGCACGCGTTTTACCTTCATTTGTCGTATCGCTGTTGAACACCATTAGAGCATTGTTTTTAATCTGGCTGAGTGTCACCATAAAAACAATACTTCTAAATAAGAGTGGTGGAAGCTGGGCAAACAGGCGCTAAGGGAAGTTGTACTATACAACGTAGTTTCGGGAGAAGAGACCTCCTTCCGCTTGACCTTAACCACAACCACTCCTCCCTCATTATCAACAACTCCTCCCTCCTCATCAACTCATCTGAACCACTCCTCCCTCATTATCAACAACTCCTCCCTCCTCATCAACTCACCTGCCTTTCATTATCACCCAGCCAATCCCTGGCGCAATCACCACAGCATAAATACACCTGCGATCTCTCAACCAAGTTGTTTGTTCTGCTCCACGACAGACCAAACATGGGTTGTGAGTACTGCACTTGTAGATCGGCCATTTTCACTATTCTTCAAAATCGCCTGCCTCCTCCACCCCAACCTCCTCCTTCCGCCTCGATTCTCTAGGAATCCAGGGGGGGCAGTGACGGAGCAGAGACGACCAGCCGCTCATTCCGAGTATAGAGCAAAGATGACCGTCAGCTCCAGAGACTACGCCCCCACCCTGAGTCTCGCCCTACCTTGGGTTCCTCACTCCACTCCATGCATTCATCTCATTCTGTTTCAATAAACTGTTAATCTTGAGCGAAGGTGTGGTCTCTTACTAAGTGAATGTTTGTTTAACGCAAGATGTTTATTTTTTTCTTTCTTTTTTGTTCTCACTGTGTCTTGCCGTCTCGCCACTTCCAAAGCAGTTCAACCACTTAAAGACGGGGTGAAATGGCAAATTTGGGCATTTTAAGGTTCAGGCTGAAACTATATATATGGCTATGAGTTTCGGAACCAATCAGAGTGTCACATCCCTTCAGGCGATGGGACAGTAGCTCTGCTACACATACGACGCATGGACTTTGTTTGTTTACAAGGCAGACAGCTCTACCATGCAGTTTACTGCTATATGGCTTTTTTCTACCATAATGTTTTCAGATACATATTTTAGCATCATGATTAAGTTTAAAACAAGTTGATACTAGTCTGGATGTCATCTTGAATGAGACTAAAATCTGAGTAGTTCTGTAATCATCAGCAGCTGTGTTTGGACGGATGCGCAGAGATGGGAATAATACAGGTGAATGAAATAAAGTTTAATTAATATGCATGTGAGCCTCTACACGGCATCACGCAGCACATTTTTGTTTAAAGGAAGTAATTAAAATTAGATTTTATGGACTTTCGATATAAAAATACACAAAAATGTAATTTTTCCCATTTCTTTGGCATCCATGTATGCCCATTATGATGACCACGGATATGGTCTAAAAGTGTAAAAAAAACATGTTTTCTATGCTTCGTTGAAGGAGTCCCCCAAGGATTATGGGCAAACGTTCGCCCGGCAGAATACTGTTGCGGCAATTTTCGCCCGCGCCACCTTTGCCGTCCCTAAAATCTGCTTTGGAAGTTTCAGTCTTTTGAATTATACCTCGGGCCATTACAAGCTATTTTTACTTGCCAAGTGTTTGCCTGCCATTGAGAGACTGTCTCATCTCTGGGTTTATCTCGCCCTGCACTTCCCCCGCGCCGTTATTTGATCAGGGCTTTGACCACCGGGCTTTATTGGTTTAGATTGAACGCATCTGGGAAAAGGTCAGGAGTCAAATGGAAAATATTCATATCTTTGCTCGCTGTGAGTGATTACATAAGGCTTTGAGTATTATATAAGAAGGAAACACAAGATGACTGGCATCACTGGCACTAACGCGTGTGAAGAACTGCACATCTGCTTATTGACAAAATAATTAATCCTTCAAGCAAAAAACAGCCATCCCAGATGCAAGAATCCATAAATATACAATATATCATAGAGGCACGACATCGGAGGCCATTAACTGAAATATATGGAGATGTGCCATTGTGGAGTGATTAAACCGAGTCCGTCTTAGGGCGTTCTATTTTATGATTGGTTGTCATGGTGAGTCTAGAGAAGGGGGGGGGGGGCTCATTGTACTGACAATATTCTGCACAGCAATAACAGAATTGATCTGGCTGCATCCTGCGGCGCTTCCAGAGTAAATGCACATTATATTCTCTCCTCCACTCAGTGGAATTAAACCAAGATGTCTGTGGCGAGTTCACGGCGGCGGCGGCGGCTCCCGTAGCTCTCTGAGCAGCTGACGCAGCCTGCTGGCTACGTAAACGGTGCCTGGAGAAGCATATTGAGAGACAGGGCGGTTAACCAGTTTGTTGCGTTGCTGTCGAGATCACATTTTATGTACGCGCGGTCATTTGTCACTCAGCCCCCTCTACCTCCATATTCTCTCATACATCTCTCTCTCTCTCTCTCTCTCTGAAACGTTGCCTGCCCCCTCCCCTGTTTATCTCTCCCTTGATCTTAAAACAACAACTAGAGATAATCATCTCAAACACCCTCCCGGACCTCAAAGACTTCAGTCTTTCCAAACACATAACAGGTTCCTTGCCTCTCATTCTCCAAATTGGATCGGACCACTTGGACTGGCTCAGTTAGGGGTCAACCTCTGGGGATCTGATCTGGCCGTAATTGGATTTGAGGGGTCAGATCAAATGCAAAGCTCCCCCTGCCGACAGCTCCAATAACTTCTGGATTTAGTGGCGTTCATTGGTCAATTTCTCTCCATGAATCACTACTGCATTAGCCTGATCGCAGCAGCCATGCACAACCATGGCCATCTCCACAAAGCCATGGGTTGCAGGGCACCCAGGCGCCTGGACGTAAAAACTGTGGATAAGTGTGGTCACCGACCGTGCAGCCACAGTACTTTACTACCCTGTGCTCTTTATAAACCTGTTGAAATGGGACTTAGGCTTAATTTTGGTTCCACATTAGCAATTCAAGTCCAACCTCCGACGTCCTTGCTCTCTCACAACACATCACTGAGCAGCTAAATATTTATCAAACGGATGAATGGCCACTGATGCCCCCCCCCCCCCCCCCCCACCGTCTCCTTCAAATCGTTTGATGCATTCACATTCTAGAATTAAAACATCTGAGTGGACTATTTACAACGCCGTAATGTTTTTTTAAACAGGTTCCGCTTGTCATGCATCAACAATTTGGTAACAATTAATTTCCCATCCCTGCAATCAACAGGGAAACGGATGTTTTTTAATCAGCTATACCGGCCCTTTGGTTTTGCGGGCTTGTTTTTGAACGTGCAGGGCTCGAGCGGGGCACCTTTGTCTCGTTGCCTCTCTCCAAACGCCTCTCCTCCCACTTCAATGGACACGCGGCAAGTATAAAAGCGTTTCAATCAATGCGGCCGAGTCGTCTAATAGGGCCTCCTTTCAGGGAGGGGAACGGAATATACCTTTTCATTACCCGCGCCAGATTGCAGCGTGCTCCCGGCGCGCACTAGTATACTCGGCCCCCGGTATTGAAATGAGAGGTGTGTGCAGCGTGATTACCAGGGAGACTAAGAGGCCTGTGTGAGAGGTAGACGGTGGCAGCCTTTTACCACTCACACAGCCCCTTTGTCTTCCTTATCCCGTTGGGAGCCGAGGACCATTCTACAAATGCCTTCTATAGTTCAAGATCAGCAGTTCTCACTCAAAGTTCTCATTCAAAATGGTTGATTTTCAAACCCCTTTCGTGATCTTTTTTCTTTTCTTTTTCTTTCTTCTATTTTTTTAAAGTTCAAACATACTGTAGCAGACGTACAAGCTTGCTATGTTTGAATAGTCAACGCAGACAGATATGAAATGCTGCAGATGCTGGCCCGGTTTTAATGGGCTATACTGAAGGGAGAAAAATCAACATGAGAGAGAGAGAGTTGACAAGGATGATGATGATGAAGATTATGACAATGGCACACTTAAAGAATAAGGTATAAAAGTTGTTTACTCTCAGTCAAAGTACACACAGCACTCTACTCAAAGTACGTGGGGCGTTGTACTCAAAGTACACCCGGCACTGCACTGCATGATCCAAATGACAATCTCCATCATGGTCTTCTGAACGCAGGCAGTATGAAGTACGCTAAACCATGCTAGTGACAGTGACCACATGATGCTAGCTTTGTCACGATGCAACACATTTTCAGCTGGTAGAGCAGGAACATACGATGAGCGGTTGACAAAGCAGTGAAGGCAGCCATCAAACTGCTCTGACAATTATAGAACAAAAGTGTTTTTATTACTAACACCATGACAAAAAAACTGCTGTGTGAGAATGTAGCATAATATAAGTACTGATAAGGCAACTTATTAACACCTGCTGTTGCTCGCATGCTATTCCAAGAGCTGGAAGATAGCAGAAACAGGTGTTTATGTGTGCGTGCGTGCATGTGTGTATAGCTTTGTCTCAGACATAATCGTCTATGTGTTTGCATGGTGCAAATGTTACAAAATTGTAACAATACTTTAATTATTTGACTCAGAACTACAGTATGTGCTTTACTTTGCAATTTAAAAACATCTTCATTAAGTATAATTATACGTGTGGATGAATTTTTTATGTTCAAATTACCAGCAAATACAAGAATCAAACAAAGTTGTGACAAATTTAATATACTGCAAATTGCCATTGGCATTCAATTGCACTTCAGAAGAAGGCGAAGAAGAAAAAACTCTTTCCTTTCGCGCTGTGCAAATATGGAAATAATTTAATTAGGATTTAGGACTCTGTTTAGAGCCCTTGCAGCCTTCTATTCACAGGTTTGTGTTGTAATCATGCAATGCAATCTTTGCCATTTGAAAGACCTCTGTGGTTTCTTAGCAGTTGCAGGGCAGAAACCTTGTATCCCCATTATCTTTTTTACCCCTAAATTAATGGAGTACTTTTTCATACGCACGTCC
This sequence comes from Protomyctophum bolini, assembly GCF_963924005.1. NCBI lineage: Eukaryota > Metazoa > Chordata > Actinopteri > Myctophiformes > Myctophidae > Protomyctophum > Protomyctophum bolini. The sequence continues at coordinate 20,266,021 of NC_137881.1, read as the reverse complement.
CGCAAAAAGTATAGCAAAGATAGCCAATCTACAAGCTCAAAGTGCGTTGCATAGAGCCGTGTTGTGAGTGTGTTGATCTACAGTATTTGCTATTTTTATATAAATAATAATTTTAAAGTGAGGTTGGTTAATTCCATCTGTAGGTATTATGAATGAATGAAAATGTATAGTTTTGTATTTATTCACAAGAGGTTGTGAACAACATTTCTTAAAAACTAACCATTTTGGAGATACAAGGTTTCTTTCCACCCGACCTCAACGATACGCAACCTAGGATCCAGTGGGGAAAATGTACTTTACTCTTTTACTTAATTTAAAGTATCAATACTGCAATGTGGAAGTGCTCTGTTAGTCCTCAATTCAAAATCTATTTGAGTAAAAGTACAAAAGTATTGGCATCAAAATGTACTGAAAGTACAGTACCAAAAGTAGAATGGCCGGAATGTATGTAGGGCTGAAGGTTTAGGCCATGTATTGTAATAATAACTAAAGTTGTCAAATAAATGTAGTGGAGTAAAAGTACAATAATTTAGACCACTGGTAATACAGGATCCCCGACATGAATTATACAGAAATTGACAGGTTTCTCTTAGTGCTACAGTAGTTAGCTATAGGGCTTAACACTAAATGAAGTGGCTTACAATTCCATTGCCTTGTCATTAGCTCTAGCTTCCAGCAGACAATTTCTTTTAAATGCCAGTAGTTTATGATTGCATGTAAAGTTCTTTCTCAGGGTATATGAACCAATAATGTGTCCTAATCTGTGCAATATTCATATGCACACTTAAATATACTGTACTTTAACCGGTACAATAATGGCATTGTTGCTGCCTGATGCCAACTATTTGCTTTTTAATTCAGGCTCATTTTCATCAGTCTGTCCTGATGAAGGTCTAATCGACAGTTTCTGACAGTGTGAGGGACCCTTCTTTGTTTTTCAAAGAACCTTTTTAAGTATGCTTTATTGCCCTACGCACCTGTCACTAGCCTTCTGAGGTGTGCATCAACCTTTTTGCTAATAAATCATTTTCAAAGAAGCCATTTTTAGCCAGTGAACTTTTGGGATATTATTCTCCAACAGTTGAGAGTTTCTATTTTTGCCTGTTCCTGAAGGAAGAGTTCTAGTTATAGACAGTGGTGGAAAGTTACCACATATACAAGTACTGTAGGTAGGGAATAGGAATGTTGTGATCACAATTTTGCTCCCCCGATCCGATCATTTCATTTTGAGTATCTGCCGATAACGACTTTCCCGACCCTATGCCATATCACAATAGTACAATATCCAAAATCACAGACAATATCCAGTCTAATATCATGATATGGATATAATATACTAGGGATTTCCCAATCATGTTTTTGCTCCCGATCCGATTCCGATCATTTGAAAATGACCTGATCGGACCTGATTTACGATCACATGATCGGATAGGGACTAACTGTAGGCCTATCATTTTGAGGTACTTTTACTTTACTTGAATAGGTCCACCCACACTGCAACTGTAATTGTTCGACGGTTTCAGATGCGGGGTGGCTCACGGGAACTGGCCCGCCCCCCCTGGGCTCGTTCCTGGGGGTCTGAATGTTGCATGTGGGGACGACCCCCCCCCCCCCCCCCGGGACACCCAAACGGTACAGTTGCACCGCTCACACACATTTGTGTGTGATTTTTGTTCAGACTACGAAAGGTCCTAACATAAAAAATAGTATGGCCTATCGTGCCAAAACAAGCTGAATTCGGATAACTCTGTTGTAATGGTCTATGGCTCTGGCAGTGATTCTGAAAGATTTTAATTTCAAAGACCCTCAGTTTGACATGCATTAGGCTACGGCCCTCCATTTAATGGCATTTCTATCTCTGGGACCCTGATGTATATTTGTTGTTAATTTAATTTAATGTTAATTTAATAAGAATTTGATTAATTTTAATGTTAATTTAACTCTGAGAGTGTACAAGTGGAACCAAATGCACCCGCGTTAGGGTCCATTGGGTTCCATTTGTACACTGAGTTACAGACCCATAAGGGTCCATTTGGGTTCCTAAGTATCATTTAGCTGGAACTCCCTCAAGGACCCCTAGGAGTCCCCCGGACAACACTTTAAGAACCACTGCACTATAAGAATGCTTTGTAACATCTAAATGACACATTTCAGCCATTGCATACACCTGCAAGGTCGTCGAGGCTAGAGCAAGTGCTGCGGTGGAGTCTGAAGATCTCGGGTCGGGTTGACTAAGAATAGAGTGGTTGAAGTGGTTATTATTGTGTGAACGTGCCTCTCTCTCTCTCGTGAATAACCTCTTCACCGTGGCATTATTGGCACTATGAATGCTTTACTTTGCAGATCGACTGCTTTACAAGCCTATGACATCCTGTGGAAATCTTATCCCATATAATCACACAGTTCCACAGGGAGCCAGCCAGATTGTGTTCAGGAAATAAACGGGGGGAAAAAGTGTGAAGTGTGTGTGTGAAGTGAAGTGACCTAGATGCACTCCATAACAAGGCACTCACACACAGTGAAACTCTAGAGAGATGCCCCCTCAGCCAGCTGGCCCTGGAACTCCGGGCACAAACACAAACAGAGCCACGAGATAGAAAACCCATTGGACTAAACCAAATTATAAAACAGCAAAGGGAAAACTATCTGACACATTGGAAAGAAGCAACACAAAAGCAGAGTAAACTAGAAAGCTATCTGGCCCTAAACAGAGAATACACAGTGGCAGAATACCTGAGCACCGTGACCGACCCAAAACAAAGAAAAATCTTAACTAGGTACAGACTCAGTGAGCACAGTCTCGCGATCGAGAAAGGCCGTCATAGGCAGACCTGTATCCCGAGAGAAGACAGACTATGCACCCACTGCACACTAAACGAAGTGGAAACCGAGCTACACTTCCTAACCATCTGTCCATTGTACCAAGACATCAGAGACACATACTTCCCACAGATTACAACCACACACGGAGATTTTGAAAACATGACCAATGACAAAAAACTCCCATATCTGCTGGGCGAAGTACAACAATGTGCAAACACAGCAGCAAGATTTGTGAGTTGCTGTGATAGGAGAAGGATATCAAATAGAACACAACCACCCTGAAGACTAATCATTGTGTATATTCCTGCACTATACCTGCATCGAGTAATCTTGGTAAACAGAGGTTGATCTATTGAAGATTCTGACCTTCAAAGTACATCATTTTTGTTTTGATTGTATTGCTGTATTGTTGTATTGTTCTTTCTGCTTTGGCAATGTAAACGTATGTTTTCTCATGCCAATAAAGCCCTTTGAATTGAATTGAAGTGTGTGTGTGTGTGTGTGTGTGTGTGTGTGTGCTCATGTTAAGAGTGTGTGTCGAGACTCCCCACTGAGCCTCATGTAGAACATAGCAGGGGGTGTATTATGACTCACCAGCTCACGAGCGCCACCTACGGATGCACCGTAGCTGCCTTGCGATTGGCCAATTGCACAGCTCCCCCCTCACGGGTGTCCACCTGCTCGTGAATGTAGAATGTTACACAAACGCAGATCTGCCTGTGTGTGAGAGAGAGAGAGAGACATCGAGATTACATACATACAGTGTGTGTGTGAGAGAGAGAGAGAGAGAGCCGTAGAGATTACATATAGTGTGTGCGTGTACGTAGAGATTAAATACATAGTGGTGGAAAGTAACTAAGTACATTTACTTGAGTACTGCACTATTTAAAAAGTACCATTTTGAGGTATTTCTCATCATCATCATTTTATTTAACTCCCGACCATGATCACACGGTATGGATCACAGATTCATAAATAGTATACAATAACAAGTATACAACACAATACACAATATTACATACAGACATATCAAAAGGCTTTCACTATTTGAACAGTGGAAGACATTTTTTCAGAAAAGCACACACTTTGTAGATTACTTTTAGTTTTTCACATTTTAGTAATTAAATCAATTTAAACATAGATGGGTGATAAAGTAAATTGCCAGGTATTTTTGCCTGGAATTCATAATGCTAGTATTCTTACAAAACATGATACTCATCTCAACATATATGTCACATACGATTAAGTTCACTTTGCCACTTGCAAAAAACGGTCTTTCAACCTATATTCGACTGTTGGCTTCAACCAGTCAATGTTTTTACATTTCTGGGCCAACCAAATGTAAGACATACCACAGTATGTCCAATATTTTCTTCACCTGTGCAACCCAAGGTGACACATGTACACCTTTGTAGTATTTCCAATACTTTTACTCATCTCAGAGCCACATTTTTTATTTTTACTCCACTACAAGTATTTGAAAACTTCAGTTACTAGTAACTTTGGAGAAAACATACCGTACATTAACCACTTCAGCCCTATATACATTTCGGCCTTTTGAAAATAGTAGATTTACAAGCTCACAATGTGCAACGATGCGACGCATTGTGAGACTGTAGATTGGCTATTTTCAAAAGATTGTGTACACATTGTTAACTTGTGAAATGGGACATTCTGCAATATCAATAAGTACATTTTGATGCCGTTATTTTTGTACTTTTACTCAAGTACATTTTGAATACAGAACTTCTTTTGTACTTTTACTTAAGTAACAAATGTGTGTACTTTTTCCACCACTGCATACATACAGTGTGTGTGCGCGTGCGTTCACGTACGTGCGTGTGTTAAGCATAGCCTACTGTATATTTACTTACTCTGCTGTTTTTACTTTCTGCATCACATTATACTCTATACAACACACACACACACACACACACACACAGCAAGACTGCAAGTATTACCAACCAAGTACAATCTGTCAATCTGGTATCCCGACATCCATGCTCCACTCTGTATAAAGCATCATCATTCTGAGCAACACCTAGAATCCATCGCACACATGACAAATGGATGTAGTGCACATACACAAATGTGTGCATTGCTGCCTGCCATAACCGTATTGTTGACCTAGTGTCTGATGCAGTTAAAAAATAATTTGCCATCCAGTGCAGAAATGTATAAATAAACATTCAAGAGTGTTACCAGATAGGTTTAGTTATGAATGTGATGTCTTGCATCCCAAATACACCCGATGTATAGCCGCAATTTGCAACTCTTGATTTTTTTTAATAATGGGATGAATCTAGAGTTGCCCTCCATTGAGTCCCCAATCATCCAATGTGCATTTGCGATCTGCTTGCATTAAACAACGTTTAACTCACCAACATTGCAGCTGTAGGGAAAGCTTGAATTATCCTCTTTCAAACTGCAAAGCGTTTGTTTCATAACAATCCACGTAGACATGTTATGAGTTACTTTCTGTCAAAAAATTCTAAGTGTTGGGGTTTGGAAGCGCTTGTCGAAGTCACTGAACGGCCCTGCGTACCATCTGTTTAGAATTTTCACATAATGGAGGAGACAGCAGCACGACCCCTTAATAAAAATGAGTGCTTCCAAACAACAGAGAATTGTGAATGACAGAAAGTAGCTAGCTCATAACATGTCTACTGTGGATATGAAACAAAAGCTTTGTAGTTTGAAAGAGGATAATTCAAGCTTGGCCTACAGCTGCAATGTTGGTGAGTTTAACATTGTTTAATACAAGCAGATTGCTGATGCAAATTGGATGAATGCGGAGTCAATGGAGAGTATTGCAACTCTAGATTCATCCCATTATTAAAAAAAATCGAGAGTTGGAAATTGCGGCTACCCGATGTTTTTGTTGACAAATAGGAATTTAAAGATAAACATTCTAACTAAGTTACTTAGAATCATAATAAACCTTGGGTACAGATGTAGATTATCCATACTGTCATGGTCCATGGTCCATGGTCCATATGTACATAAACTGACCATGAGTGTGTGATGGCTGTGCCCATAGCCACACATCAAGCCACACACACACACACACACACTCCATATGCCACCAGTCATACTTAAAACATAAAACACAGCCATTTTGTTTTCTTTAGTATTGGTGTCGAGTGTATATGCACACCTGGCTTACATTGTTTGATAATTATCGTTAAATTGGTCGGTAAAACAGTTGTATTCATTCATTTCTCTTTGTTTGAGTTACCTGGCTGCTTCTGGTTGGAGTGGCAAAAGTTGGTGAAGAGGGTGGAGCCAGCTTGTATGCAGAGGCCCAAGCCAAGGACCATACCATTGACTCTAATAGAAAGGGGGGAATGCAGAGGCCCAAGCCAAGGACCATACCATTGACTCTAATATAAAGGGGGAATGGGGCTTGTGTGGGTGCTCCCCAGTGTTGCCATGTCCGCATATTATAAGCGACTTTGGCCTTGTCTTTCTGTAAAGACACAACACGTTGTGAGCTTGTATGTATATGTTCGGGCTTGATTTCATAGACCCACTTGCTTGTATCTCTCGCAAAAATCTGGCAACACTGGTCCTCCACTGTGAGTCGCCAGGTCTGTTAGTTGAGCTGCACTGTATTGTTTTCACTAGAGTTATGTTATGTAGTGTTGACATCTTTTAAGGGCCCTGGCTATAACCTGATTGTTGGTTAATCACTTGTTACTTTAATGGAAATGAAAGAAAACTGGTGTTGCCTTATGCTTTGTCCTCTTGGTCCATCATATCTTATGCTTTGTCCTCTTGGTCCCTCATGTCTTATGCTTTGTCCTCTTGGTCTCTCATATCTTATGCTTTGTCCTCTTGGTCCCTCATGTCTTATGCTTTGTCCAGTCCTCTTGGTCCCTGATATTTCTGAGACCACACATCACTGTACATTTTAGCTTATTATTGATCTGGCTTTGGAAGTCAATACCTTGCTGAGCTGTAAGTCACATGAGTGAGGGCATGCGTATTAGCGTGCATTTTAGCGTGCGCGCGTCTGTGTGTGTGTGTGTGTGTGTGTGTGTGTGTGCACGTGCGCATGTGTGGCTAATGAGGGAGGGCCCAGTGTGCTGCCCAGGGGACCCTTCCTGCGGCCCTATCCCCACTCAGACAGCACAATGATTAATGGAATGTAAATGTTGATGGATTATTGAACAGGGAAAATGATAAAGTTGGCCCTTGCTCCTATAAAAACCAGCCAGGGCACTTGGGGTCACCGACTAGCTGTGCGTGTGTACACGTGCGCGCGTGCGACCGTGCTTGCGTGCATGCGTTTGTGCATACGTGCGTGTCTAGGTTTACGGTGGACAACCTAATAGCCTGAGGTTTTAGAGGCTCGACCTCATAACCTTGTTTTAAATGGCTAAATGGGCAACAGAATAAAAATAAAGGGGGGGGGGGGGGGTAAGAAAACCAAATAAGGCACAAGATCAATTGATATAGTGAAGTGGATCGTTAACAGAGCTATGCTTAGCATATAGCTACACACACGCACGCGCACACTCACACTTACAAGGGTTATTTTCAGCTGTCAATGCACACTTTATTAGCTGGAGTGTAGCTATTCATTAGACTGCAAACTCTCCGACATGTAATTTTTCCTCATTTGCCGTTGAGACCACTAGTCTGCTAGAAATTAATTACTTCGCTTAAAGACCATAATATGTGGAATAGAACAAAGAGCAGAGTATAATGTGATGGAGAAAGTAAAAACAGTAGAGTAAGTAAATAAGTAAAAGTATACAGTATGCTTAATTTCTCTTTGACACTCTTTGCGTGCGTGCGTGCGACGCGTGCATGCGTGATGTGTCTGTGTGCGTGATGTGTCTGTGTGTTCTGTATGTGTGTGTTAGTCTGCAAGCAGGAACAGGTAAAAGAGTGGGAACAATATGCAGGACACATACTGTAGTTTGGGGAGAAATGTGCAGTGTTTGCTTGCTTTCCTTTGCACAAAATGCCTTTTGGAAGGAGCAATATTTAGACAGCTTATATATTATCATGAAATGTGTTTCAACAGCTGCTCTAAAGTGAGGTGTATATGATTTATGTTTATTTTTTCATGAAAGGGGGCCCATTTCACTCAAAGGTCAAGAAGGGGGGAAATGAAAGAGCCAAACGGAGGCTAGATAACCACAACACCGTTCTGACTTTGACTTTCCACTGACACTGCCATATCTCTCCATCTTATCGCCTCTTTGAATGCTTAAAGTTCGCCTCGGTGGATTTGAATCAACAGACAAACTTCAGGGGAGAAAGAGGATTAGTCCATTGTTACCCTCTCCACATCATGTGCTGAATACAAGTGCTCTTGCACTCTCTGGGCGGACCTGCCGTTGCTTTCGCCATGCCGCTGAATGAGAAGGCCCACACCGAACCAACTGCTGGAAAGGTTGCTTACATAACTCTTCAATCAGCCGCTGACCTTTTATTCCAGTGGTATGACCACAATAACGCCAACGCACAGCCAACACCATGTGTGCAACACCTTCAATGACTCAAGGGTTTCCTTCCTGTTATACCGTGATGTTATGCAGTACATGCTCTGAGGATGGCAATGCTGGTATGTCTGTCTATATGTCCATCTGTATATGTCCATCCAACACTCAACAACATCCAAGATATCTTGAAGACTACTGGCTGGGTTGCCACGGAATTTGCAGTGAACCTTCGTGGTCCTTGTATAGGATGAACCCAACTGATTTGAGTGACACCAATATGGCATTTCCTCACGCACCATCCTTAGGTCATAATGTACACCAGGGGTATTCAACTAGATTAGGTCGGGGGCCACAGCTGTAGAATGATTGTGTGTGGAGGGCCGAAGCGCGGATTATTTTGGATTCTACAAATGCATTTTGTGTTCAAAACCAGAAGTACGACACCAGTGCCTTAGTTTTTGTGTTGTCATTTACAGGTCCTTTCGTTGAAATGTAAATTTTACATTTCAACAGTGTGTGTGTGTGCACGCTTCGATAACCAGTGTTATTGTAAGCTGTACTGTAAGGGTCCATTTGGTTGATGAGAAACGAGGATAACTTTTTTTCAAAATTTAAAAAAACATGGGCTATAACCTATCGTTTTTGTCATTTCGTCATTTTTTTCAAATCCTCAAAAATGATGAAAAACGGCGCGCTATAGTATGCCGTATTGTACACAGACAAGATAACTCTAAGAATGTTAATATCAACCCTAGTGTCCCCGCATGTCGACAAGCACAAATAGGCGAACAAGAGATGTAGCGGGGAGGAAGAAAAAGGAGGGTTTTGTGAATAGAGCCCTGGGGAACTCAGGAGTCTATAGGGTTTAAGTGGTGGTTATACTGTCACAGAGTTCAATGGCAGTTGCGAAGGGGCATGCCAAGATACAAAAACTAATAAAAACCTGTGTGTGTAAGCGTGTGCATTTGTGCGTGCGTGCGTGCATGTGTGCATGCGTGTGTGTGTGTGTGTGTTGAGCATGCGGTGGCACCCTCAGACACCGCCACTGTGCCAGTGCGGGTGCCAGCGCCGTGGCAGATGCTGCAGTCTGCGCGGCGACAAGCTTGGGCACGCTGGCTAACGAGCCGGCTGCGGCGTGCATGCAAGGCCGCGCGAGGCATGGCGGCCTCTCCCCCCCTCCCCCCCATATAGCTTCCATTACCCCCGGCCCGGCGGAGGAGTGGGAGATCATCATTTTCACATAACAAACCATCGATTATTCTTTCGCAGACAGTTTTCTCATGTGGAAAATTAGCTTCCGTCAACCTGGCATCTTTCCACCCCCCATTCGGCACCCAGCGATTTACCACGCAAAAAGGAGAGAGGCTGCCGAAAGGACACTAATCGCGGGTAAAGAGATCCCTGCATACTGTGCCGTTGCAGGAGCCATCAGCCGCGGGCGCTGAGGCGGCCGGTTTTACTGCCGCGCTCACCGGGGGGGGGGGGGGGGGGGGGGGGGGGGGACCGGCCCAATGAACAGAGGCAGCAGACAGTTCGCAGTGCATGCAGCGCACCAATATTTATCTCCGGGTTTGTGTATAAGATCAGTGGCTCTCAAAACGTATTCATTTCGACAAGGACCCTCATCACTCTGAGAGTTACAGACCGGTTAGGGTCCCATTTGGAACCCCTGAGGGACCCTGAACCCCCCCCCCCTTGGAGAACCGGTTATTACACGGATGGCGTTTGTCATGCCTGGATTTAGCTGCCGATTTCTTTTGGCGTTTTTTGCCTTTATTGATAGGGTAGGCCTACAGTAATTATTAGACAGGAAAGGCGGAGAGAGATGGGAAGTGACCCATGGCAAAGGCCGTCGGGCTCGGGAGTCGAACCCACGGCACGCCGTCTGGCTGGCTTGGCAGCCTAGGTGCCCAGACGGTTGAGCTAACCTGTAACAAACAGAGGATCTGGATCAACCATACTGTATGTGGTGGCACGCATCACATGCAAAACACTGACTGCGAAGTGCGCCTGCAATTTGCCGTATACACG